>NC_048439.1:17987440-18287440 GCF_004353265.1 Vitis riparia
AAAGCTTAAGGAATCCTATAATTGGTGGCTTACAAGGAGAGTTTGGGGATTTAGACAACAAAAATCTGAAGAAAAATATCTCAAAGTGTCGGTCGCAAATATCGGGAAGCACTAAGGACCATTTCGCAGGTGAAAACGAGGTCTGCGAGATTTCGCAGACGCACAAAAAGGGCTGCGAAATCACTTCGCAGCAAAAGGCTGATTCTGCAGCGCTGCGAAGTTGGCTTTCAGCTTGCGGTGTTCGGCTTCCAACGGCTGTAACTCCTTCATTTCAGCTCCGAATTATGCACCGTTTGAAGCATTGGATTGCTGACTTCCTAAGCTTTGAAACGACATATAGAATGCATAAATTAGACTTCAGAAAGTGCCCAAAGTGGCTGACATGACTATCATAAAAAATGCTTCATGGCAGATTTCTCTTTACTTCCCCTCCTTGCATTCCAGATTTGTTTATGGCAAAGGACTTCCAAGCTTTGGTTCTTCATGTTTCTAGCTTTCCATTGCTTTGCCATGGATTCCAAATAACTCTCCTCAATCTCGGATTGCTTTGGTGATCAAAAAGCTATCAAAACACCAAAACTTAACACAATTTGATTAGAATTGATTGCAAGGGTCCTTAACATGTTAATTGGGTTAAAAGGCAATAACTACTACTCAAAAGTGCTTAAAAGAGTTAATTACAAGCTATCAAAAGCACTTTTTGAGTAGTAAATCATAAGCATAGGATACCATAGAACTCTCACATGAACCCTCAACACTCCAAATGCATAACAAGAGTGGCTCAAGGAGTGAAAACTCGTATAAAAATCTCACAAGAACCCACAACGACAAATATACCCAGTAAATAAACCTCAAAATGTGATATAAGTGCCCAATGGAGCAAGATACCATACACAAACATGTCATTGCGCCTCTTCTTTTTTTTCTTTTTTTTTGATTTTTTTTTTGGATGCGCATGCTCTGATCATCAATAAATTGAACTCCAATAGGAAAGATACAAGGAATGAACAAACTCTCTCAGACCACTAATGAATACATGAACCCCAACCCATGAGACAACCTCTCAAACTAAAATCTCCGAATCAATGCCAAATGAGGGGATGAATGGAGTGATATGACTGCCCTCTTTTGCACCAAGATGTGAAGAATCATCAACCCAAGAAATAGAAGAGATAAGATGAAGCAAATAATGATAAACGCAAGAGAGACAATGAAAATGTGATGATAGTAAAATAGAACAAACGGGGCGATAAGGGGATGGTAACAAGAATGAGAAAATAGGCCTATAAGTCTAAAGCTCATGAAACTTTCCTAGCAAAGCATGCATATACATTAAAGGGCCCCAACCCGGGTGTAGAAATGGTAATCAAGGCTATGAGAAAGAAATAAGGCAATAACATACCACATGAGGCTCAATGGGCTAGCAATGGTTTAATGTATTAATAAAGGTGATAAGGTGTAAGGCTGACCGAAATGATGGCCACCCATCCTGCGATCATAATCTCAAACATAATACTTCTTCAGCTAATCCACATTGGTAGGCTCTGAAAATTGGTTGCCATCTAAGTCAGTCAACCATGTAGCCCCTTCTGGAGTCAACTCTCGAATAACATAAGGCCCACTCCAACTAGGTCTGAACTTTCCTCTAGGGTCTCCAATCAAACCTCTGAGAATCCTCAAAACTAATCCTCTTTTTGTAATGGTCTAGGCCTGACCCGTTTCCTGTAGGCACGAGCCATCTTCCTCTGATAGGCTTGAATGTGATCAGTTGCTCTCAATTTCTTCTCATCTAAAAGGTTAAGCTAGTCAAACCGAGCTTGAGCCTACTCTGTCTCAGAAATCTACTGCTCAAGGGCTACTCTCAAAGAACCCATCTCTGTCTCAACCGGCAAAATAACCTCCATACCATATACTAAAAAGTAAGGTGTAGCTCCTGTAGAGGTGCGAAAAGAGGTACGGTATGCCCACAATGCAAAAGGAAGTTTCTCTGACCAATCTCGAGAAGTTTCAACCATCTTCCTCAAAATCCTCTTAATATTCTTATTCGCAGCCTCTACTGTCTCGTTGGTCTGTGGCCTATATGCTGAAGATCTATGATGTCGAATGCCATATTTCTGCAATAAAGTATCTACCTCAGCTCGAAAATGCACCCCTCTGTTTGAAATCAACTCATGGGGAACCCCATAGCGGCAAATGATATGTGACTTGATGAAACTGTTAACCCTAGTAGATGTCAACCTCGCATATGATGCGGCTTCCACTCACTTGGTGAAATAATCTATGGCAACTAGGATGAACTCATGACCACTGGAAGATTTTGGTGAAACCTTCCCAATAATATCAATACCCCATACTGAAAATGGCCATGGCGAGGTCAAAGCGTATAACTCTGATGGCGGTGCATGAATGAGATCACCATGAATCTGACACTCTGGGCATTTCTGAACTAACTGACAACAATCTGTCTCCATAATCAACCAGAAATAACCTGTCCTCATAATCTTATGGGCCAGCATGTGTCTTCCCATATGCGGACCACAAACTCCTGCATGAACCTCTCTCATCACTCGATCGGCAGAGGCCCGATCTAAACATAATAGAAGCATACCATCAACTGATTGCCTGTATAAGGTATCTCCACAAATCACAAATCTAGTGGCCAAATTCCTCAGTGCTCTCCTATCATTGGTAGTGGCTACCTCAGGGTATGTGCCAGATCTAAGAAACTGATAAATGTCATGATACCAAGGTAGATCGTCCTGGACCTCTATTTCTCCAATGAAACAACAGTAGGCGAGTGTAGACCTCAACTCAATCAGCAACGGACATATAACTACATCAATCGAAATGTCCACAAAAGAAGTTAAGGTAGCTAAGGCGTCGGCAAACCGGTTCTGTGCTCTAGGTAGATGAACATATCTCAAGTCATCAAATCTCGCAACCAGCAACTCCAAATAGGCGTGATATGGCCTAAGCTTCACATCCCTAGTCTTCGAATCCCCCTGAATCTGTCTAAGTACCAAATTGGAGTCACCAAATACCTCCATCTGTCTAATGTCAAGCTCCAATGCAATCTCTAAACCAAGGATACAAGCCTCATACTCAACTATGTTATTCGTAGCAGGATGTCGATCAGAAAATGCCAAACGAACGGACCTCGGAATATGATCACCTTGAGGGGATACCAACAGAACACCTATCCCATACCCTGATTGATTGGCTGTACCATCGAAGTACATGCACATCCTGATAAGCTGGTCATATCAACAAACTCCTCATCTGGAAAATCATCATCAACTGGTCTATCCTCAGATGTCGGTGGTGAGGCTAGGTGATCAGCGACAATACTTCCCTTAATAGACTTCTGAGAAACATACTGGATATCAAACTCTGTCAAAAGTACGACCCATCTCATCAGTCTACCAGTCAATGCAGGTCTATCAAATAAGTATCTCAATGGATCTAGGCGGGATATCAAATGCACTGAGTACTCTATCATGTAATGCCTCAATCTCCTGGTAGCCCAAACTAGTGCTAAGCATAGGCGCTCAATCATAACATATTTCACTTCATACTCCAGCATCCTCTTACTCAAATAGTAGATAGCCCATTCCTTCCCTAAGTCATCAATCTGAGCTAACATTCATTCCAAGGCCATGTCTGAAATTGACAAATATAGAAGAAGTGGACGTCCTGGCGTAGGGGGCACTAAAACAGGAGGAGAAAGCAAATACCCCTTGATCTTCTCAAATGCAAGCTGACAATCATCATTCCAAACTGTTGGCTGGTTCTTTCTTAAAAGACGAAAGATGGGCTCACATATGTCTGTCAATCTGGCTATGAAACGACTAATGTACTGTAATCTGCCCAGAAAACCTCTAATCTCTTTCTCAGTCTTTGGTGCAGGCATGTCAAGTATGGCTTTGATTTTATCTGGGTCGACCTCTATGCCCCGCTCACTGACCATATGTCCCAATAACTTCCCAGAAGTTACTCCAAAGGTGCACTTCTTGGGATTTAACCTCAATCTAAACTTTCGGATCCTCTCTAAGAATCTCTCTAGAGCCTCTAGGTGATCTGCTCTGCCTTGGGATTTCACAATCATATCATCCACATAAACTTCAACGTCCCTATGCATCATGTCATGAAACAAAGTAGTAGCGGCCCTCTAATAAGTGGCTCCTGCGTTCTTCAACCCAAATGGCATACCCTTGTAACAATAGGTACCCCACTCAGTAATAAAGGTTGTCTTCTCCATGTCCTTTGGAGCCATCAAAATCTAATTATACCCTGAAAACCCATCCATGAAAGACAACATTGAATGGTCTGCAGTGCTATCAACTAACAAATCAATATGTGGGAAAGAGAAGTCGTCTTTAGGGCTGGCTTTATTAAGATCTCTAAAGTCCACACAAACTCTAACTTTGCCATCCTTTTTGGGTACTGGGACGACATTAGCCAACCACTCTAGATACTCAACCACTTATATGAATCCAACACTGAGTTGTTTCTAAATCTCCTCTTTCACCTGCAGACTCCAACGTGGATGTAATCGTCTCAATTTCTGCTTCACTGGTCTGGCATGTGGTAGGATAGGCAAGTGGTGCTGAACTATAGAGGGATCAAGACCCGGCATATCCTCATAAAACCATGCAAAGACATCCAAGTATGACCTAAGTAAATGAATAAGTCTACCTCTCTCATCTGTAGATAGGGATGAACCAATCTTCAGCTCTCTAGGCTGATCCTCTATGCCAAAATCAATAGTCTCAACATCCCCTATAGCAGGTGAAACTCTCTCATCCACGGGATTAGAGTCATGATCAGAAGAGTCCCTATCTGGATCGGGCCATGTAACCTCATCATCTATATCAAATATCTGTGAAGTGAGTGAGTGGGGTGCAGATATAGAGGTACTATCACAAAAGGCAGACAAATACTCAAAAATACTCAAATCCATAAATGAAGCAACAGAAACATCGTCAAAGCAAGAGACAAATCCTGATAAAACATCAAAAGAAAGAGGTTGGCCCACAAGGTCAGACGCTCCCTCAATTGGGCTAACAGTGCCCTCAAACAAACCACTATCATCCTCTAGAAGCTCTAGAACAGGAATAATCTGGGTCCCCTCAAGAACCTCAATGGTAGACACCCCGAACATATCAAATGGTAAAGCAAGTTGAAGCTGAACAATGCCGGTAATTTGGCTCACGGTCATCCTATCCATCTTATCTCGGTACTCATCATGAGGCACAACTCCATCAATCATCTCAGTAGGATCAACAATCACTCCATCATCAGTGATCTCCTCCGAAAAGCATAGAGACAACATGCTAGCTCGATCTGGAGATGTAGGAGTAGCCATAGAAACAAAAGCGCCATGAGCCCCATCACTCAACTGTAACTAGTGAAATAGATGCTGAAGCTCAATCTTTCTATCTGTATGAACTACACTGTGAACCTCCTCTACACGGGGTCGAATCTCTGATCCTCTGACAAAGTAGTCGGTCAAACTCATCCTATAGGGTCAAATAGGATAATCAGATGGTGTGTGGGATAAACGAGCCCTCACCCTCTCCTTACGCAGTCGCGCCATGTAGCGGTAATCGGCCTCGGTAGGAATAAACCCAAGTCCAAATGTCATATCATGGTCAATGGCAGCTATAAACTCGTTGGGTCCCTGCTGACGTCGTCCTAACCCCATGCCAGGTAGATAAGTCATACCTCTCATCATATCAAGAACCACTGTGCTACTATGCTGATCAAATGACATACCCACAAAGTCTCTATGAAAATCCTCAATCTCGAGAGTCTGTATCTCATCAAAAGTAAATCCAGTCAAAAATAGGTCATCCTCGCTGTGACTGATCTGAAGTACTGGTTTGGAAGAGGCTAACATATCTCTGGTAGACTGTACTGTCATAACCCGCCCATCATGAATGAACTTCACCTTCTGATGAAGGGAAGAAGGGATAGCTCCAGCTCTATGTATCCAAGGTCGGCCAAGTAACAGGTTAAAGGATGTAGGAATCCTCAAAACCTGGAACAAAGTAGAGAATATGGCTGGACCAATCCGCAAATCAATCACCAAAGTACCCATAACCTCCCTCTTGGTGCTATCATATGCTCTGATTGTCTGAGTAGAAGGACCAAAATCTGAAGGTGCAAAACCAAGGGCTATAGCAGTGGCTAAAGGGCAGACGTTCAAGGCTGAGCCATTGTTCAGTAGGATAGATGGGACTCTACGGCTTGAACAACCAACTATGATATATAAAGGGCGTACGTGGTCTAGGCCCTCAGGTGGCAAGTCATCATCTGAAAACACGATGCAAGTGGCCCTACCAGTCGTCATCATATGAATCAATCTCTCTGGAGTGGTGGTAGTCTCTACCCAGATCTGACTCAAGGCTCGAATCAAAGCATCTCTATGAGTACTGGATGATGTTAATAAACTCCAAATAGAAATACAGGCCTGAGTGCTCTGTAGCTGTCTCAAAACTTCATCATCATCTCTCCTAACCTCCTCATGAGAGGTTGCACCCTCAAATGGTCTGACTGCTGGTGGTGGTGGTGGCTGAGCTATCCTCCCACTACGAGTCACAATCTGTATCTCCCTCCCCTCTGAATCATCATCCTTTGGCCATAAAGTGAACGGGACAAAAGTATCCTGACATCCAATGATCAAGGGTGTGGGATGAGTCAACTGGAATGGTGCCTCGTCTAGGATCAAACTGAATGGTGTAGGGGCCTGAGAACTCAATGAAACCCCATCAATCTCATAACTGTCATGCAAAACAATCGGCTCAAGTAATGCATCATCCCAACTCAACATATGTATACTGTCATCCTCTATAAGGTCTATGTGATGAATATCTCCCAGAGATGGAGGCACTGCATGTGTAGAATGGGCAGGAAGAGGGTTAGTGGTCACACTTGGCTGCCCCAAGTTAACCAAACCCTGATCTATCAAATCCTAAACAACATATCTCAAAGCGTTGCAGTGATTCGTGTCATGTCCTGGTCCTTGATGATAAGAACAATGTAGGTCTAATCTGAAGCGAGGTGGTACTGGCTGAGGTACTGGCTTGGGTGCCAATGGAGTCAATAATCCACCCTCTATGAGCTTCTAAAAAGCTCGACTCAAAGGCATACCCAACTGAGCAAACTAACGTGATGGCCTCTGCACATAAGTGGTTGTCTGCGGAGCTCGGGGTCGGGTGTATGGGGTAGGAGGACTCTCTATGACATGTGCAGCAAAAATAGGCTGTGAGATTGGATGTAGGTAAATGGGAGTCATGGGTCTGGAGGGAACAAGTGGCCTATACTGCACATGGGGTGATGGTGGATAGTAGAATCCAGAAGTCTGCCTAATTGTCTGATAGTGTCTAGGAGGTCTCATCCCTACTGAACTGATAACACCAACATCTCCTGATCTCTGTCCTCCTGAAGGTTTCTTCCCCTTAGAATCAATAGGAGAAGACTCGGGCCACAATCCTCTAGCAATGCCCTCCTCTATACCATATAAAGCCTGTACCAAAGATCCAAAATCTGTATGGGAAAATCCCATCAAGTGTCTAGCAAATCTAGGCTGCAAGCTCCTCATGATCATGCTAATCTGATCCTTCTTTGAAGGACGATCAATAATCTGTGAAATCTTCTCCCTCCAACGGGAGATAAATGAAGTGACTGACTCCTCTGGCCTCTGCCTCAAAGCCTCTACCTCTCTCCTCGAAACATCAATGACAGTGTTAAATGCAAACTGTCTCAAAAACTCCTGGGCCAAGTCATCCCAAGTCCTACGACGTGATACATCCAATGAAGCGAACCAACACTGTGCCGTACCACTCAGGGACATAGGGAAAAGCATAACCATCTATGCCTCATCCAGTCCGTGGGCCCTCACAACTGTACAATAAAGCCTCAAATGAATACAAGGACAATCTATGCTCGTGTATCTCTCAATCTCGAGCATCCTGAACTTGGCCGGCAAACTAGCCACTGGTGTTCCATCAAAATCCTCCCAAGTAACAACTCCATCTGAAGCCATCATCTGTCTCAACTTCTGCTCAAGTCTATCCATACGTGTGTGTGGGTCCTCTGAAGTCGGGATAGGCGATGTGACATGAGGCGAGGCAACCTCGATCTGACTATGCAGAGTGAAAGGTATAGCCTGTGGTACTGACTGACTGGGCGGAGGTGGTGGCAATACTGTGGTATCGAACTGGGGCATTCTCCTGAACTGGGACCTACTAGGTCTGCTGTCCATCTATCCTCTGACCAAGGTTAGCTATAGCCTCCTGGATAGAAGCCATGGCTGCGGCAAACTGGTCAATGGTAACTACCTGTGAGTCCATATCCCTCTGATCTGATCTCTGATCTGACTGGCCTGATACTCTGGTCAATCTACTTCCAACTCTAATCCACAAAGGCGAATCCAGGTCGGTCACAATAAACCCTCCTGTAAATATGGAAACACTGGATAAGGTGCGGTACGAATGTAACTCTGTAGGAATCAAGTGCATAGAAGTAAAGCCCAAATATACTCAATCTGATACCCATCTCTGATCACACCAAAAGAAGACTACGAAAGGGATAACCAGTCCCAATCGTGACCAAGGCAGCTCTGAAGGTCCACAGATGCACCCACGTGTAGGAATGAAGTCTTAATTGGGTCTAAGTTAACTTACAAGGTTGAGGTAGCTCTATATGATAAAATGGGTGGGTTAAAGGATCCCTAGCAGAAGCGATCGTACCCTCCGATGGTACGCAACCCTCTGCACACCTCCAAGGAGACGGGGTGCTTCCATGCAAGGTGGTCATCACCTCCACACATGCACTTCCTCGCGTTCCCAGGGGGTTTCTTAATGGTGAAGGCTCTCCCATCTCTCAACACTCAAGGATAATCTAAAGTGCACAATGAAGGATGTGGGTGCATCCAAAAAACCTAAGATCTAAAGTGAGACAGTGAACGAAGACAAGCAATCATACGAACATGTAAGAGAAAGGGTTGTCGTGCAACAAGCAGTCATGCGAAGCAGATAAATATCAAACAATCAAAAGTCCTATCTAGCATATGTGAGAGTGAATCATGCTAAAGTGAGCAAACAATTAAGTGATCATGTCAAACAGTCATGCGAAGAAAATAAATATCAAACAAACAGAGTCCTATCTAACATATGTGAGAGTGAATCATGCTAAAGTGAGCAAAACAATCAAGTGATCATCCAAGGCAATCAAACATGTTAAGATAGCAAACCAAACAAGCAAGCAAATCGAATCACCTTGCCTAAAAAAAAAAAAAAAAAGAGGTACCCAATAATCGACCAATTAAATGCTACATTTTCCTTAACTAGTGTTCAAGTTTGATCCTCAAAATCCCCAGTGGAGTCGCCAATTTGTGGACCCGCATTTTTCACGTGCGTCCCCACTCGATCGACGAGACTCGCTTTTTATTTGTGAAAAAATTATTTAGTTTTGGAAAAGTTGGAGCCGCCACTTATTTTATTTTTATTTTAGAGAGAAAATAAAACAAGAAAGAAAAACCCTAAAACATGACTCCATAATTTTTGGAAAAAAAACATGTCTTTGAAAAACCCGAGTCTAGGTCCGGGGATTAGGTTACTTATTGGGAAGGTACCCCTAGGAGGTAGCACCCGTCTAAGCCCTAAAGAGGTCTTTACTGACTAAATTGGGGAAATGGGGCAATTAATTGATTAATTGTAGATACCTAAGTAAGCTAGGTGATTTCAAAAAGTAGCATGCTAAATAAGGAGATCAATCACAATAAAGGAAAGTTAGGGTGCGTACCTGAACCACTTCTTAAGTGCTATCATAAAACATTAATGGTTAATTCAAAAATATGACACACGACATGCATTTCATCAAGGATGATCAAACAAGCATCGAGACAATCAAGTATGGCATCAAACAAGGGCAATGACATGCATATTCATGAAAATTTGGGAACGTACCTGGATAGCATTTATAACTCCTAATGCGCTTCCTCAGGACATGGGGGTTAGATAATAAATAATAAATAATAAATCCTAGCATGCTTATCTAATTAATTAGCAAAAATTATAAAATTCGGAATAATTAATTATCATACATATCTTGTATACAATTCCTAAAAAGAAAAATGAAAATATAATTAGAACAAATAGTAGGGTGGTAGCAAAAATAAATTTAAAAAAAAAAAAATTTTCTTATGTAGGGGTTTCACCAATTCCCCAAATTAATATACACGAATTTAGCCTAAAATTGTCCCATTTATTTGGGACCACAAGCTTTGATTCACGTTTTGTTTAAAACCAAAATATTTGTTGAAAATTAAGAAGGATGCAAACCGATTGAGATATGGTTGCATGTCATTTTTTAAATAGAAAAGAGATTTTGATTCTAGAGGCCTTAAATGAATTTTTTTTTAAAAAAACCAAAAAAGATCTCTTAAAAGGGTTTTTTTTTTTTAGAAAAAGAGTTTTTTTTTTAAATAAAGGAAATTAATTTTTAAAATAACAAAAATAGAAAACAAAATATCAATCAAAACAAAAGGAAACAAAGATCACGAAATAAAGATTTTAGGAAAACTTGTCAATTAAAGTGGTGAGAGTGAAGACCAACCTTCATGGGTTTCTAGTGGCCCTCAAAAAAAAAAAAAAAATTGACCAACAATCACTAAGGCAACAAATTTATGACTTCCTAAACTAACAAAATTATCATCCAAAAAAAACTAACATTTAGATTTCAAGAAACACATGATTAGTGACTAGAATTAAACAAATTGGAATTAAAAAATGTAGACTTTACCTCACAGGATCAATTGAACTAAAGAATCAAGATTGATAACACGTTCAAATTAAAAATAAACTAGGATTAAACTAATTGAAATTAAAAATACGAATTTTACCTCACAAGATCAATTAAATTAAAGAATTAAGATCATTAACATATTCAAATTTAAAATAAGCTAGAATTAAACTAATTGGAATTAAAAATATAAATTTTTCCTCACAAGATCAATTAAATTAAAGAATTAAGATCAATGACATATTCAAATTAAAAATAAACTAGGATTAGACTAATTGAAATTAAAAATACGAATTTTACCTCACAAGATTAATTAAATTAAAGAATTAAGATCATTAACATATTCAAATTTAAAATAAACTAGAATTTAACTAATTGAAATTAAAAAATATGAATTTTACTTCACAAGATCAATTAAATCAAAGAATTAAGATCAATAACGTATTCAAATTAAAAATAAACTAGGATTAAACTAATTGAAATTAAAAATACGAATTTTACCTCACAAGATCAATTAAATCAAAGAATTAAGATCATTAACATATTCAAATTTAAAATAAACTAGAATTTAATTAATTGAAATTAAAAATATGAATTTTATTTAAACTTTCATGTAGATTAAAATAAACTAGCATAGAACTAATGAATTGCGATCATAAAAGAGAGAGATTTAATCTAAGGAAAATAAAAGATTGTTCAAAATCGAGATTTAAAAGAATTTATCACAAACAATTAATCAAACCAATCAACTAAAACTCAAACTAAAAAAAAAAAAACACCGTATCCAAAATCGAAAACTAACCTGTATTGTATCGGAAAAAATACTCTCTTAATGTGTCCTCTCCACCCTCGTATGTGAATTTTCGCTCCAAAAGAAAAAGTCCTTCCCCATGTGGATCTCTCTGCTCCAGCCAAAAAAAATCTCCGCGTGTGGATCTCTCTACCCCTGTTTATATGGTAGCACCTTCCTTTTTTTGAATATTCTATTTCTTTTTTTAATGCACGTGGATCCGGGAAGGTGCATGCATGATGGCTCATGATATACGGTGGAATTTACATGATTGCCCATGCCCAACTTGGAAATTTTGATATGATGGGCTCAGATGAATCTGCATTTGAGACCCCAACCCGCATAGCACTCCTCCATTGTCCGATTTGAATGCCTTTGTTCCCGCTATCTCTCAATATATTGCAATCCTTGAGAACCGTTGATGTTGTCGACGAAGAGGAAGTCGTCGTATCTGTGCCCTTTGAGTAGTCGGTGGAGTCTGCACACGAGTGATCACATGATTTCCTGCCTGAGAGTTGCTTGCTCTTCGCGGTTCGTTGCCAGTGACTGCGTCGACACCGGAGACTCCGTCCCATTAGATCGTGGTGGTCAATCGCCAACGTTTCAGTCAAGGAGGCGAAGTTTGAGGCGTTGACCACTGCCGTAGCTACGTTGAGAATGCTATGAAATCTCCCGGAGGGGCATCGAATCTGGACGGTGGTGAGGGAGGGAGATCTTGCGGCGAAGTTTCTGAATCGAAGGTCGGTGGCCGGAAGGCAGTTGCTAATTAGGATATAGACGGTGCCGATCAGATGGTTGTGGATGACCCCAACAGCGTAGATCTCGACGACGACGGCAGAGATGTCACAGGCGAGGAAATCATAACTGACTCGGGGGATGAACTTATCGTTCCAGGTCGGGTTTTCCACGCTCACTCGGTCGACTTATGTACGGAGTTCGTTGGCTGAGTCTACCCAGACAAGCGCACAGGTTTGCATGCGCCGTAAGTTGCCAGAGGGAGGCTTGAGGCCCTGCGTAGAGATCAAGATGATCTCTAAAAGTTGAGTTTCCATGCGCTTCTCTTTCTTTCTCTCTCGCTTTCTTTCTCTCTGGCTTTCTTCTCCGGTCTATGACATGAGTACCTCTTTATGCTTGACATGGGTCTCAACTTTTGACACAGAGGAAAGTGGAGCTAAAAGGTCCCAGCTGGCCATGCTTATGTAACAGAATCTTGAAGTCGTTATGTGAGAGCGTGTTTCTCCTCTCTATCGGTGTTGTGGCTTCTTTTATACCGGCATCAGAAGTCACTAAAACTCCAGTTGTCATTCATCCTCTGGCATGGTATGCATGCTTTCATGTCCACGTGTTCTTCACGCGGATCATCTCCTCTAAAGACTTCCAAAGAGCCTCTAAGGATGTCTGACCTCTAATTCCACCTCCACGTGACAACTCTCACCAACTTCATCCTCTTGCCTTCACAGGAGACTCCCACTCCCAATCATGCAATTCGTCTCCTCATGCAAAACAAAACAAAATAAAAGTAAAAAAAAATTAAAAGAAAGAAAAGAAACCAATGGAAATAATAGAATAAAACATGATTTTAAAATAAAAGCTAGAGAACTAGGAGAGACTAGATTATATAATTTCGTCCTTCAACAAAGGGGGTCGTATGCATATTTTAAATCTAAACAATTCAAACAATTTTCTATTAAGTGAATAAATAAAATAAAGATAAAAAATAGAGAATAGTAATAATAATAATAATGACAATGATAATAATAAACAAATAAAGAGTAAAATAAAAAAAGAAAATGAATAAACAAAATAAATATAATTATCGAATGCATGCAATAATAATAACAATAATCATAATAATAATAAAAGTTATATATATATATATATATATATATATATATATATATATATATATATATATATATATATATATATATAAAAGTTAAACCTGATGAAGTGTTTAAATGGGCCTAAGTGGGTGCCTAATGAACTAAGTATCCTAAAGTGATCGGGATATTGTCTAAGTGACCTAAACATACCTAAGAACTATCCTAAAAAGGAATGAAGAGCTTAAGTCTAAATTAGGGCAACCAAGGGTCACAATAAAGGGGTTAGGCGATCCCTTAACCAGAGTCTCCAAGGTGGCTCAAGAAAGGTAAGTAGCATGAGTAGATATGGGCCACCAAGAAGCTAACTATAAAGTATCGAACAAGTATCTAATAAGACATGTGCTAAGAGGACAAAATTGAGGGTCTACAGCATGGGTTTTTGATCATTGGGTATTTGGGCCTAGTTTCCCGTCATTTCTATTACCCTATCACCCTATCACCCTAGCCTACGTTACGTCCTGTGTCTTAAGACCACCCTAAGGCCATGGGATCAGATGTCATCTTCGACAGCCTCTACTTCGACAAGTGTTTGAGATGTAGTTGACGTTTAGATATCGTCATGCTTCTTCTTTTGGGAGTCGCCTCTTTGATGTGTAGGTCTGATTCAACTGTGTTCGGATTACCGGGATCATGCGTTTGATGATAGATGATTCCATATCACCCGATTTTTGACCTACCGTACCTCTGATGCAATACTGGGGCATATTCCGTTTCATTTAGAGATTTATGGATCCTCATGGACTTGCACAATCATCATCACTTATTGGATGCTCATTGAGATGGTGACATGTTCGTTACCTTATCATGATACCTCGATGGATTCCCTTTAGATCCATTTGGCCATATCCTTGTTTTTTGGCATTTGGTTGTCATCATACTTCATATTCCGAGATATGTTCTCTAGATGTTTGTATTTGATTTGGATCACATGTTTGGTGATAGATGATTCTATGTCACCCGATTTCCTATCTACCGTACATTCGATGCCATATTGGGGCATATTTCCGTTCTGGATGAGATTTGTAGATCTTGATGGGGTTGCACGCTTATCCCTACTGGTGAGATGTACGCCGGGATGATGATCTATTTGCTATTTTTACGATGATTCCTCAGTGGAGTCTCTTAAGAGTCATCCAGTTAGGCCCGCACTTCTCAACACTTAAATGTCATCATGCTTCCTTCTGGGAGACGCCTCTTTGATTTGTGGGTCTGATTCAGTTGTGGACGTGGATGACTTGGATCGCGCATTCGATGACGAATGATTTGAGCTCATCTATTCTTCTGAACTATCACACATCTGATGCCATACTAGGGCATATTCCCCATTTCGATCGAGATTTGTAGGTCACCACTGATTTACATGACTGTCCTCAGTTATGAGATACATGTCAGGTTGATGATTTGATTTCATTTTGTCCTGATTCTCCGAGGAGCCTTTTTTGAGTCGTTCAACCAGACTCGTACTTTTTGATATAATTGTGATTCTTAGGTGGAGTTATCTCAAGCGCGTGGATTCCCACGTCACCATTTCAGCGGAGTACATGTTAGATCCTTTGTACATCCCCATGGAGTTATTCTTGAGTTATCGTGACAGATTGGGCACATCCGACGCCATACTGGGGCATATTCCCTTCTTCAGCCGTAGAAATGATGGTTTTCCCATGGATCTGTTACAGTTTTCATCGCTCGATCGAGGGGCATTTGCTTGCTTTACTAGTCACCATTCCTGTGATTTTTGTCGAGATGAGCTTTCAGTGGAGCACGATGTTCAGGTTTTGATCGCCCCATTGGCCATGACTCTTCAGTAAATTGTTATGTTGAGATCGTGATATGTCTCTTACTAGACTACTCCCTTAAGACTATCAGATTATTTGTTTGGGATGACGATGGATTCTTCCAGCAAAGCATTATGAGTTAGAGGAGTTCGGCTTATTGCAACACTCCGGCAGACCTCGTGATTTAGTCAAGCGGGTTATGAGACTATGTTCATTGTCGACCTGATCATTCTAACTCGCTAGCAGAGCATATTTCGAGACTCATGGAGTCTCTTTCAAACCCTTCTAGCGGATTGAGGGTTGTAGCGACATGTTACACTGAGGCACATTTCTCTCTCATCGTTTCGTTGCAGTTTTGGCATTCAGAGCCACTATTCATTCTCGAATACGACATACATATTCGTCCATTTTTAGCTTGGCGTTCAGAGCCACCACATCTTCTCGTTTGCGACGTCAGGGTCATCTTTCTCAACTTGACGCTCATAGTCATCAGTTTAGTTTGGCATTTAGAGTCGTTGTTTCTACATAGCATTCACAGCTATTATCTTTGTTTTGGCGTTCAGAGCCTCTATTTCAGTTTGGCGTTCAGAGCCACATCTTCATTTTGGCGTTCAGAGCCACATTTTTCGTTTGGTGTTCAGAACCATTGTTCATCTTCATTTTGGCGTTCAAAGCCGCATTCTCATCTTAGCGTTCAAAGCCACACCTTCTTTCGATTTGGCATTCAGAGCTACGTTTCCATTTCGACATTCAAATTCATTTTTCCTCAGCTTGACATTCCTAGTTGTCAGTTTAGTTTTGGCAATCAGAGTTGTGGTTTTAGTTTAGCATTCATAGCCATCATACCTTTTTTTTTTTTTCCGTTTGGCGTTCAAAGCCATATTTTATTTCTGCATACAGAGCCGTTTTTTCAGTTTGGCGTTCAGAGTCATTGTTTCATTTTGGCGCTAGAGCCATTGTTTGTTTCTAGTTCAGTATTCATAGCCATCATGCCTTTCATTTTCTGTTTGGCATTCAGAGTCGTTGATCATTTTCCGTTGGGCGTTCAGAGCTGTATTTTCATTTTGGGTGTTTAGTGTCACATCTTCAGTTTGGCGTTCAAAGCCGCATTTTCATTTCAATATCAGAGCTATCACTTTTTTTGTTTGGCATTCAAAGTCGTTGTCCATTTTTCATTTGGCGTTCGAGCCACATTTTCATTTCGACATCCAGATCTTTGTTTTTGTTCAACGTTCGAGCCCATACCTTTATTTTGGCGTTCAGAGCCACGCCTTTAGTTCGACATTCGGAGCCACATTGTTATCTTGGCATTCAAAACTGTATCCTTGCAGTTTGGTGTTCAGAGTCGTTGTTTGTCTTTAGTTTGATATTTAGAGCCATTTTCCATTTGGCGTTCGGAGCCACTTTGTCATTTTGGCATTCAAAGTTGTTGATCATTTTTTTCGTTCGGTGTTCAGAGCCATATGTTCATTCAGACTTTCAGAGTCGTTGTTCATTTTCTGTTTGGCGTACAGAGCCATTTTTTCATCTTAGCGTTCAGAGCCGTATCTTCAGTTAGGCGTTCAAAGCAGTTGTTTACCTCTAGTTCGATATCTAGATCACCATTATTTTGGCGTTCAGAGCCACCTTCACGTTTTTAGTTTGGCGTTCGGAGCCAATTCTCAATTCGACACTCAGAGTCCTCATGTCTATCTTTCGTTCAATCCATCACCATTTCCCTCCATTCTGGCATTCAGAGCCATTAGGCACACTCTTTCAAGCTTTTTTTGAGTCCTTTCTTTTCTTTAGTTTTGGTGTGCAGAGCCATTTTTCATACCCATTCATGCGTCTTGAGTCATTTCTTTTCTTAGTTTTGGCGTTCAGAGCCATTGTACCGTTTGGCATACAATGTCACCATCATTTTTTTTTTAGTTCTGGTGTTTAGAGCCATCATTTATTTCGGCGTTCAAAGCCATTGTACATACCCATTCGGGCACCTTGAGCCACCATCTTTCCGTGTTTTGACGTTCAAAGTCGTTTCTCCTCAGTTGTATAATTTAGAGTCACAGTCCCTGACATTCATACTCATTGGCATTACACACCTTGCCCTCATGGGTTTGCATTTATCCTTATTTTCCTCACCTCGTTACCTTGCGGTTATTACTTGTTCATCATGTTCTTCTAGACTTCTCCCTCCCCTGCACATGACATAGTCCATTGAGTTCATGGCACATATTTCGATCATGTTGTTATGCACCTTTAGGGGTCTTTCTTTTTCTTCGGTAGAGTCCACTTCATTCCACTCACTATTCACACTTTCTTTTCACTCTAGTGTTCATATTCCTTACACTCGTGAGCTCTACCAAAGAGGGTATATTTGTAGACCTCCGTTTGGAGTTGGTTCTCTCATATTTTTACAGGTTGTATTTCTTTGTAGGTGGAGGGCTCTCAAGGAGCCACGTGGCGATTCATGGTTGAGGAAGCCAGCTGCATGGGGGGGGCACCTCCCATGGAGCTCCATGCATGGACGTGTGATGATCCGTCAGCAGCCCGCACATGATGGTGGTTAAGGATGGAGATTGTTGAGGGGTGCACAGGAAAGCAGGTATTGGCTTGCAGGAGGAAGATATTTTTTTTTTTCGAAAGGGAGTTTTCTGGAGGGGCAGGTCATAGAGTAGGGAGAAGAGCAGATTTGATTTGTGAGGAGTTATAGAGAGACAGAGCAAGGTGGAATTTTTTCCGGGCTTTTCTTCAGAGGGAATCAAGGAAGGAGAATATCATTAGAGGGGAAGAAGCTGAACCATTCTCGCTTGAGGAGCTTAGGTATGGACCTGATATTCGCTTAAGGACAATTTTTTTGACACTTAATGTTTTAGATATTTATTAGACTGTCATCCTTTCCAGACAAGCACAAACAAACAATTCAAATTCATCAAAACCACAACAAGGAATCTATTATTTTAATCGACAACGATAAGGAGAAAATGGTAAAATCGAGGAATTCAAATCAATCTAAAGTTGATCTCAACTAAATGCGCCATAAGAAATAGCGAAGTTGAAGATACTAGGAGAGAGAAAATGCTTAGTACGTGTCTCTAAAAAATCTAATGTCTTTTTTAACTCTTATCTATCTTCCCATTGTGTGGAGCAGAGAAGAGATTTGCAATAACTTCTTTATTTATATTAATTTTATCAACTCTTTCTCCTTTTCTTTTTCTATAAATAATTTTTTTATTTACATAAAATAAAAAGCATTCCTAAATAATTATTTTAAATTATTGTTAATGATTATAAAATTCATTTTTTTCCTCAAAATTAGAATTTTCTCATAGCACATTGGAAAAGCGAAAAATAAAGAAATTATGTAGTATAAAATAATTATACTTATTTGAACAAATTAATATATTTTTAAAAAAAATCTCAATCACATTATTTTTTCCATTTTGATTTTTAATTAAAATAAAAAATATTCATCACAATAAATAATAATAATGATAAAATTAATATTTACTAGATTTATAATTTAATTTTTTAATTTAAAATATGTTTATTTTTTAATTATAATATTTATAAATGTCTCCACTTTCATACTAATATCAAAGTATGAAAAAAAAAAAAAAGACATGAAAGAAAAACATCATGGTATAATTAATTCATCATGGGCCCTGCAATGAATCAATTCATCATCATGCTACTAGCCTTAACTGTTGCTTTCTAGTTACTATTTGAGAGCCATTTACAGGATTAGCACAGTATAAATGGCTTAATGCAGAGATTCATCAGGCCTTACCTCCACCATCACACCCCTGTGTCTGCCATGCCCATTTCCTACTCGTGCCCACCATCAACGCCACCCTACCTCATCACCTTTCTTCATACCATACCCATGTATATACTCATTTCTCATACCCACGCGTGCCATCAATCCTTTTTAAACCTATTAATACCCATTTTTCCATGGCTACATCTCCCTATCCATATTCATACCCATTCTTTTCATGCCCACTAAGACACTCCTCCCATCACCGAGTCAGCCAAACCATTCCATAACCCTTACATAACCTATCATCATATACCCCCATGCACAGATTCACACCCAACCATTCCCTATACCCACTTCACGCTATAAACTCTCATCCATGCAAACCCATTCCCGTCCATGCAAGCCCATTCCCATTCCCATGCACGTACCCTTCACTTCCACTCATATCCCTCATACCCATTTCTCTCTCTAAACTCTCATCCATGCAAACCCATTCCCGTCCATGCAAGCCCATTCCCATTCCCATGCAAACCCATTCTCATTCCCATGCACGTACCCCTCACTTCACATCCCTCACACCCATTTCTCTCTCTAAACTCTCATCCATGCAAACACATTCTCGTCCATGCAAGCCCATTCCCATTCCCATGCACGTACCCCTCACACCCACCGAACCCCTCATATCCATTTATCTCTCTAAACTCTCATCCATGCAAACCCATTCCCGTCCATGCAAGCCCATTCTCATTCCCATGCAAACCCATACTCTCCATGCCCGCCATACCCACTTCCCACCCACGCCCATCGTCGAAGCCTCCTCATTTCATCATCTTCCCACTCCCCATGCGTGAGTATACTCATTCCATACCCATCCTTCATGCTACGCATACCCTATTCTCACTCATGCATGCAAGAACTATGCACCCATGGCTGCCATCCACACCCACTTCTATGCCTATTTTTCAATCTTCTCCTGCCCATCTCCATGCATACCCATATCACCCATCTCGTCATCCATCTCATGGCCCTCCACATCCTCCATAATACCCATGCATATCACCACCCTTCAATACCCAACTTCCTCATTTTCTTCCCCACCACATTTTCTCTCTCTACACCACATATTCATTTTTTTTAAAAAACACCCATGAGACCTATTTCTCTCCCATCTCCCTTCTCCATTTCATTACCGCCATCATCAATGTGTAGTTTTTGCTCCTCATCGTCAACTTGCCACCCCAAGACCTTCAACTTTAAAATTTTAAAAATGGGGTAAAACCTTTCTTTGATCTTCAACGTGGATATTTTGAGTAATGGGTTTTGTTGGTGGGCTCCCAAAGCATTGAGTTGTGGGCCTAAGTTGGTTCATGTGGGCCTTAAGCCCCATTCTTTGAGTTTAGGCCTGATTAGTTTATATTGGGCTTTGTATGATTGGGCTTCACTACAGGCTACTTGGCATGTTTTTAAATTGCTCTAAGCCTTTGTCCGTTTGGTGTAAACCCCAATGGGCCCAGCATTTGGTCCTCTCAAGTCTTCATTTTTTTTAAATGATACAAATGTAATTTTTTTTTATGAAAATTCCATCTTCAAATAACCTTTCAAAATTCACTTTCTATTCATATATTCCAAATTTCAAATCCTTTTCCGAAATTCCAATTTTCAAAGTTTAGTTTACAAAACTTTAATTCTTGAAAATTTAATTTTCCAAAACTCCATTTTTAAATTTAATTATACAAAATACCATTTTCGAAATAATTTCCTAAAATTTGATTTTAAATTTAGTTTATAAAACTTTGATTCCCAAAAATTCAACTTACCTAAACTTTGTTTTTTTTTTTAATTCAATTTTCCAAGTTTCCATTTTTGAAATAATTTTCTAAGGTTCTAATTTTAGGTTTGATTCTCCAAGATTCAAATTTTTAAAATTTATTTCTCCAACAAAATTCTACAATTCCGAATTTAATCTTTTTTTTTAAAATGTCACCTTCAAATAAATTTTCGCAACTCCACTTCCTTTCAAATCAAATCTTCAAAATTTTCATTCTCAAATAAATCTTCAAAATTCCCTTTTCTTAGACTTAACCCTCAAATTTCCACTTTCAAATAATTTTTCAAAATTCCGATTTCCAAATTTAATTTACAATTCCCACAATTCCAAATTTTCACACTTATTTATTTAATCATTATTATTTTCGTTATTATTATTATTATTATTATTCCATTTATTTATTTATTTGTTTATTTTAAAAATTCCAATCTTTAAACAATTTTTTTTTTTTTAAATTCCGTCTTCCAAATTTTAATTTTCAATCTAAAAAATTCCACTATTCACGTTTCATTCGTTTAAATATTACTTTCATTATTATTATTATTATTCCATTTATTTATTTATTTATTTATTTATTTTAAAATTTTCAATCATTAAAGTTCAATTTTTCAAAATTCCGTTTTCGAAATTTAATTTCCAATCTCCAAAATTCCACTATTCACATTCAGTTGTTTAATGATTATTTTCGTTATTATTATCATCTCATTCATTTATTTATTCACTTATTCATATATTTAAAATCCTCTCTCTAAATAATTCTTCAAATTTCCAATATCTAAATTCAATTTCCAATTTCCAAAATTCTCATCTTCGTAATTATTTATCCAATCATTATCATTTCGTCATTATTATTATGCCATTCATTTATTTACTCACTTATTCATTTATTTAAAATTCCGTCTTTAAATAATTCTTCAAAATTCCGATTTCCAAATTTAGTTCTTGAAATTCCAATTTTCCAATTTCCGAACTTAATTTTCAGTTTCCAATATTCCAATTCTCGCATTTATTTCGTCAGTTATTTATTATTATCATTATTATTATCATTTTATGCATTTATTTCTAAAAATTCTGTCTTCGAATGATTTCCAAGATTTCCATTTTTTATAATTTAATTTTCATAGTTTCTACTTCCCAAATAATTTTCAATTCTAATTTCTTTCAAAATTTAATTTCCAAAGTCCCAATTTTCGTAATTTATTTTTTTTTTAAATCCCAAACTCTCAAATAATTTTCAAAATTCCAATTTCTTTCAAATTTAATTTCTAAAATTCTCATTCTTACATTTAATTTCTAAAAATCCAATTTTCAAATAATCTCTAAGACTCCAATTTTCAAATAAATTTCAAAAATCCAATTTTCTCTTGAACTATTTTAATTTCTGTTTGGTGATACATGTGATATGTTTTGTGCTCTTTACTGTACACTGACCTAATTTTTATAATAGCACATTGCTCGTTCGTGGCCCAGGTACGCATCCACTCCCATTCTAGTCATTCTCTATGCACGTTTTGATTCCCATATGTGCATGATCAATTTGAGTATTCATTGATTTTCCTATTGAATGCCACGTCAACTTCATTTTATTAGTATAGACCCGACTTTAGGGACTTAGAGGGGTGCTACAGTTTTTACCGTACCTTCCCGATAAGTAACCTAACCCCCGAGCTTGATTCGGTTTTTCACAGACCACCTTTTCCAAAATAAGGAGTCACACTTAAGGTTTTCTTTCTTATTTTGTTTACCTTTTTTAAAATAAAACAAAAATAAGTGACGACTCTAAGTCATTTTTTAATAAATAAAACCATTTTTCAAATAAAAATCGAGCTCGCCATCGAGTGGAAATGCATGAGCCGAAATGCGGGATCCATAATGTGATTGAAGAGTACATATAAATGATATTTTTTTATTTATTATCTATTATTCTTAGTAAAATGAATTTGTATTTAATAAATAATAAAGATAATTAGAAAAATAACCTTTTTTTTTTAAATGAGTGTTTAGTCCACTTAAGGTGATAATTGATAATTTTGGATTAATTATTTTTTGTGAATTATAAGTCCCAAAAAAAGTTTACATTTGATTTTAAGTCTTTGTTTCCATTTGCATTTTTCCTAAGAAATTTCTTAGAAAAAGAAAAATTAAAAGTGTGTTATTAGCAAGGAAACAAGAAAAAACAAATGTATCTTGCAAAGTGTATAATTTTGATACTTCAATATATTCTCCACACAATTTTAATGCACAAGAAACTCTTATTTATACAAGAGTAAACGGGCTACTAATATTATAAATTAGAATAAGTTTGCCAAAAAATATGTTAGAAGTCATTTTCAAAAATATTTGATTAAGATTTATTATTTAAGAAAATATTAGAAATATATTATTGAATAATATACAATTTTTTCCTTTTTAATTTTTGAAACAAATAGAAGAGCAATTAAACCCATTTATATTTGCATCCACACTGCCGAGCTCCACAGTGACTTTGGACCCCACAAAAAGGCAAACCTTACTATCATCTATCCTACCCTCACAACCTGCAACTAGAATATCCTCTTTTGCCACCTGTCTTTTACAACTTACCTGGTGGAAAACAAAGCATGAACGAGAGGTGGCAAGAAGGAATAAGTCTCCTCTACACCCAAAACGAGGGCATGCACTTTATGGAATTATAAAAGCTATGCATTTCATAATCTTTTAACCAAAAATAGTAATTTATAGTTTTATTATTATGCATTAATTTCTTCAAATTGATAAATGATAGATTTTTCATTCCTTCTTTCATTCGTTCATGTACAGAGTATATATAGAGGGTAATCACCATTCTAAGAATGGGAAAGAATGATACAAGGAAAGAATGATATAAGGAAATAACAACTAATATCCTAATATCTCAACTTTCCTAATATCTCAACTTTCTTAATATCTAAACATTCCTAATATCTCAACACTAAATGATATAAGGAAAGAATGATATAAGGAAAGCATTCCTAATATCTCAACACTCCCCCTCAAGTTAGTGCATAGATGTCACACATGCCCAACTTGTCTAAAATTTTTTAGAACACTTGACCTGAGACAGCTTTGGTGAGGATATCGGCCAATTGATCTTCTGATCGAATCTTAGGCAATTCTACAATCTTATCATCCAACTTTTTCTTAATAAAGAATCTATCCACCTCGACATGCTTTGTACGATCATGTTGTACTAGATTATGACCAATGTCACATGCGGCTTTATTGTCACAAAACAATCGGATTGGTTGCTTAGATAGGTAACTTAAATCCTGTAAGAGGAGTCTTAACCATAATGCATCACAAAGTCCTAGAGCCATACCTCTAAATTCCGCTTCTACACTTGAACGAGCGACGACATTCTACTTCTTACTTTTCCATGTCACAAGATTACCACCTACAAAGGTAAAGTAACCAGATGTAGATCACCTATCATCCATTGCACCGGCCCAATCAGCATCAGTATATACTTCTATACTCTGATGATCAACTTTTTTAGTGAACAAAATTCCCTTCCCAGGAGCATTCTTCAAATACCTCAAAATACGCATGACTGCATTCATATGCTGCTCTCCATGATTATGCATGTATTGACTCACTACACTCAATGCATAAGCAAGATCTGGTCTTGTATGAGCTAAGTACATTAATCTCCCCACAAGTCTCTGGTATCTTCCCTTATCGGTTGATACTTGATTAGGTTCACCACATAATTTCAGACCTTCTTCTATTGGTGTATTAACAGGTTGACATCCCGACATTCCAGTCTCTTGTAAAAGATCTAAGGCATACTTTCTTTAAGACAAAAAAATTCCTTCACTTGATCGAGAAACTTCAATCCCAAGAAAGTATTTCAGATGACCTAGATCTTTCATTTCGAATTCTCTAGATAGATAATTTTGCAGAGCTTTTCTTTCTTCAAGATTATTTCCTGTAACAACCATGTCATCTACATATACGATGAGTGTCGTAATCTTACCATGTTGCTTTTTCAGGAACAAAGTGTAATCTGAATTACTTTGACGATAGCCAAAAGCTCTCATTGACTTTGTGAACCTTCCAAACCATGCTCTCGGGGATTGCTTCAACCCATACAATGACTTCTTCAATTTGCTCACCTTCTGACATTGCTTTTCTAACACCATGCATCTTGGTGGAAGATCCATATATACTTCTTCAGATAACTCGCCATGCAGAAAGGCATTTTTCACATCGAACTATTGTAATGGCTAATCTAGGTTTGCAGCTAAAGACAGTAATACTCGAACTGTGTTGATCTTAGCTGCAGGTGCAAATGTCTCTGTGTAGTCAATTCCATAAGTTTGAGTGTACCTTTTTGCTACCAGTCTTGCTTTAAATAGTTTAATACTACCATCTGCCTTGTACTTCACAGTATAGATCCAACGACACCCAACTGGCTTCTTCCTTGGTGGACATTCTACAAGTTCCCATGTTTTATTCTTCTGCAATGATTTCATCTCTTCATTCATGGCTGCTTTCCACCTTGGATCAGCTAAGGCTTCCTGCACACTGTTAGGAAGAGCTAGAGTAGATAATTGATTTACAAATGACTTATTTGATTCAGACAAACGATAGTTAGACACATAGTTGCTCATGGGATATTTGACTTTGGTAGACAATTCAGGTTCATATGTAGGTTTACGAATACCTCTATTATGACAGTGTGGTAACCATGTCATGAATGGATCAGGTTCCAAATTAAGAACACCCTCAACAGACGACGATTGGTTTGATCTTTCAATGAAGACATCTTCGGACCCAAATTGTTGACCACTCATATCCAACTCACCCGCTTCTTGGTTCACTAGTTCAGATTGTCCAGATTCATCCTCCTTAGAGATGTGATAATCATAATCGAGAGTCTAAATTTCCTTATGGTACTCCCCCTGAAGTTCAGACTCAGATGAAAAATACATCGAATCTTCATGAAACACCACATCCATTGTAATATACATTCGTCGAGTTGGAGGATGGTAACATCGATATCCTTTTTTGTTCAATGCATATCCAACAAACACACATTGCAATGCATGAGAAGTTAACTTGGTGCGTTGGTGTTTGTGTAGATGCACAAATGCCACACAACCAAAAACACGAGGAGGTAGATTTGGGACGGTTGGGGCAACTACGGCATTAGTAAGAGCTTGAAGAGGTATTTGGAAGTTAATTGAGCTGGAAGGTACCCGATTGATCAAGTATGCAGCAGATGTGATTGCTTCTCCCCAATAAGATATCGGTGTTTTTGCTACTATCAAGGAAGCATGAACAACCTCTAACAAGTGCCGATTTTTTCGTTCAGCGACTCCATTTTGCTGGGGTGTATTGGAACAAGTAGTCTGATGAATGATGCCATGTCCTTCTAAATACTTTTGAAGATCAGAACTTTGATATTCTCCACCATTATCACTATGTAGAACCCGAACCTTTGCATTGTACTGAGTTTCAATCACTTTATGAAAATTTTGAAACAACAAGTTCATTTCATTTTTGGTCTTCATCAAGCATAACCATGTCATTCTGGTACAATCATTAATAAAAGTAACAAACCAACGTGAGCCACTCAAAGTTGGGACTTTGGATGGGCCCCAAACATCAGAATGTATAACCATAAAAGGAAACGAACTTTTATTCAAAATTAACATAAACGAAGCACGATGGCTTTTAGCCAATTCACAAATGTCACAACGGAAACTAGAAATATCACTCTTTGCAAACAAACTAGGAAACAATTTTTATAACCAAAGGAAGCATGTCCCAGACGTTGATGCCACAACCAAATTTCAGACTTTTTCTTCTCCCCCTCAGATCCATCTGCCATTAAGGCTTGTTGCAACTTATTTGAATCCTTTGACTACAAGTCCAAGTAATAGAGTTTCCCCACTTAATACCACAACCAATCGTTTATCTTGTTTGGATGTCCTTAATCATATAAAATTCAGGCTAAAAAATGACAATACAAGATAAGGCTGCAGTAATTTGAGAAACTGACAAAAGATTGTAATCTAAAGATGGAACAACTAAAACAGAATCCAAATTCAAAGTATCAATAAGAGTTAAGGATCATTCCCCAATGATTGGGGTTGTGTTACCATTGGCTGTGGAAACAATTTTTTGTGAGGAAGGTCTAAGGGGTGAAACCTGTCTAGAATCAAAAGTCATATGATCTATAGCACCAGAATCAATTATCCATGCACTATTAATAACAGGTGTAAAAGTATTAAAAACTTACCACCATGATCTATAGCAGCTACCAATGCAAAGGCTTTCTCAGCAACATTAGCCTCTATTTTTTTTCGGCAACAGTTGCAGTCGAGGTTTTCTTGGAATCCTTCTTCCGTTGATCACGATTATGATCATTAATAACAAAGTGTTGATAGCCTAAACATGATCTAAAGGTCCATGGTTCAAACCCTCGGTTCCTTATTTTTTTCCTGGTCATACCAAGAGTCGTTGCTTTGAAATTGTGGGATATCCAGACTGGTGAGATCAGTCTTATTGCAGTGAGTGTATTTGAAGGTTGACTTATCAATATTAGGGCTTGTCTTAGGATGGTTGATCACTGTCGGACTACCATAGCGACAAAATATCCAGGATTTCAATTCCATGGCTCTGATACCATCTTTAAATTAATAAATGATAGATTTTTCATTCCTTCTTTCATTCGTTCATGTTTAGAGTATATATAGAGAGTAATCACCATTCTAAGAATGAGAAAGAATGATACAAGGAAATAATGATATAAGGAAATAACAACCAATATCCTAATATCTTAACTTTCCTAATATCTCAATATTCCTAATATCTCAACTTTCCTAATATCTAAACATTCCTAATATCTCAACACTAAATGATATAAGGAAAGAATGATATAAGGAAAGCATTCCTAATATCTCAACATAATTCATTATATTATTTATTGAAATCATTATTATACATTTATTTTATATTTATTTTTATAATTTAATATAAAAAAACCAGATCAGGTTCGGGAGTCAGGTTACTTATCGGGAATGTACAGTAAAAACCGTAGCACCCCTCTAAGTCCCTAAAGATGGGTCTTTACTTATAAAATGAGGCAAGTACGGCGATTGATAAGTAAATCAATGAATACTGAATAAAAATCACAATAGAATACCCGAATGAATATGAGAGCCAAAGAATGTACCTGAGTGATGAACTGATTTATTTCATGGGAAGCAAAGGTTAGTGAACAAACTCAGAGTAATCATGTGCATATCACAGAACAGAATGAATCAATCATGTATAGCAATCAAATTAAATCAATCAATCAATCAATCAATCATAAAATCACATATGTTGGGCCCCCACCAAAGCCTGATTTATTTTGTATGAATTACTACCACAAATTCCAATTTGTTTAACTAGATAAAAATTTAATTGAATTTTTAAAATTTATAACTATAATTTTTCAAATATTAGTATTCATGTTTAACAAAAAAAAAAAAAGAAATTTAATGTTTATCTAAAAATTAATAATTCAAGAAACTTTGATAAAAGATAAAAAAAAAATTATAAAAAAGAAAAAGAAAAAGATAAATGTATTTAACAAGATAAAAAATATATATAAAAAAAGATGTACTAAAAAAAAGTGTATAATTTTTATGCTTCCATAGAATCCCAAAAAAATTTAATACCCAAGAAACTCTTATTTATATAAAATTATTGTAATTGTTTTTTTTTCTTTTTTTTTTCTTTTTTAAAAAAAACATTGCACATGACAAACTAAAAGAATATTTAGTAAATTAAAAATAGTATTAAATTATTAAACAAAATTTCAAGTCCTAAATAATTTTTAAAATAGTATTAATTTGTATTTAAATATTAAATATAATCTCATCAAGTCCTAAATTAATATAACCACTATATTTTTTAAGCGCTCCCAAATTTGCTTTTTAAAATCATTTTTGAAACATTTTCCAAAAGTTTACATGTTTTTAAAATGGCAAAACATTAGTTTGGATCAGAACTTATTTTTAAAAATTTATTTTTCACAAAAAGTCTTGTACTTTAAAATAATAATAATAATACAATAGTATTAAAGCAATTTCTTTTCAAAATAAATTTAAAATAATAGTCTTTTATCCTTTAAAATTACAAAATTATTTAAAAATATTATCGGCTTAACATATATTATCGATCCACTTATTAATAGCATAATCTGTTGGATTAATTGGTAACCAACATTTACTGAGGTTGGAATTCCTATCTTATTTTGGTGAGATAGATGACTTCTTCTCTCAATTTATAGGGCCAAGCGAAACACTCTACAACTAAGGCCAATGACCCCCCACTCCCAAATTGCTAAGTTCATTTGCTGATGCAAGAAAGGCTTTCCCTTCTACCTACCGGTTAACATAGGGTGCTAGTCCCTCCCAATTTTGGTTCCATGTATTGAAAAAACAAACAGAACAAAATCAACTTAGAGTGTTATCCCATGGCTTTGGTGTTAGCATGCTACGATCCTAGATAGCCTTGACAGTTTCTCGTAGTTTTTTTCTTACTCATCACCTTGGAAAGTTATGCAGAAGTGGTCAAATGGCTACGAACTAAAATTCTCTCTCTCTCTCTCTCTCTCTCTCTCTCTCTCTCTCTCTCTCTCTCATGCTCATAAATACACATCATTTGTTGCTCAGTCTTTGTGAACTATAGTTCTCTCATTCTTGTAATTTTGTTAACTCATCGTTTATCAAATAGGTTGATTAACTTATTAATCCCTCCAGTTGCTGATTTGAGGAAGAAGATGATGGAGAGACTATGAGTAACTACTTTGGCTTCATTCTTTGTATTATTTTTTTATTCTTCACTAGGTCCTCTAGTAAATATTTTTATTTTTTCATATTTTTTTGGAAGTTAAGAAAAGATTTTTAAATTCAATAAAAGTCTTTTGAGTTTATTCAAAAAGTAATTAAATTTGCTAAGGCTTTTGCGTTTAATTTTATATAAAAGTAAAAAATATCCTAATAGGACCTAGTGATATGTACAAACAAGTTAGCTCACATAAGAAGTGAAGCAAATTTTGGGTATTGTTTTATAAGAACACATTATTTCTTCTTGGATTTCACCCTTCAAGAAGCTATGATCTATTTAATTTGTTTGGAAAAGAAAATAATACTTTCCTTTCTCGAACAGAATATATGCTAATTACATGATATTGTAATATTGTAAAATGACCACCACATTCTACTCAAATTTTGAGTTAGTGGAAACATAACTAAAAATTACATTTTTAAGGAGAATTTGAAATTTTTAAATCAGAAATTTCTTCCAATCATTTTTAATAACAAATTTTACTTGCAAAGGGAAAAGATATCGGGTGTTTTTTTGTTAACAGTTAAACAAACTATAACCTTTGAAAGTCACAACTTATCTTAACAAAGACCTTTCTTTCTCGATAAACCATATAGAATAAATTTAGAAATTAGAAAAGAGTATAAAATGCATACCTAAAACTAATATGAAGGTATAATATAAAGTCATTTTTTCTTTTGCAAGTGTGATGAAATTCACTTCCACATAAGTTAGATAAGGCTTAACCCTTGCCACATGTTCATAGTTGCTTTGTCCACTTTAACATAATCCTTTCCCATGAAAAGAAACAACTTGCTTAGATTTGTATGGCCATGATAGACAAATTAGCAAATTCCTTTCCCAAAAGAATTAATCACTTAAGAAGCAATCCATTAATTAGATGGACTACAAATTATTTTGATCTTACAACCATACTGTTGGAGATTTTACATCTCCTTCACATGTGATTTTGTATCAAGTAATAATTGCATATAACATTAAAAAAAAAAAAAAAACATAAATGCTGAAGTACTTAAGAAAAAGTGAAAAAGTCAGTCCTTTGTGTATTTCCTCCTTACGATGTTGGTTTTAAGATAACAATGCTACAAATAACTACTAATTCTACAACCTAAAAGCTATAAAATACTTTGGAGGCTAATAGAAAATTAAGGAAATGAGAAAAAGATGCTCTCACACAAATACTATCAACCACTTAGAATCTACTGATATACTAAGAGGTGGAGGGTAGGCTCTATTTATATAGCCAATGGGATAAGTGGTCAAGACTCTATCTAATCACCTCATTATCAAGGACTCCCATCAAGCTTGTTGGGCTCTCATCTAATGAGATACCCACTGAGAATGTCTATCATTTTCCACTAACTCATATAGTGGGGTACAACCATATCATGCAACTCCCAACTTGTCTTACTATCATCTCCACTTATACTTGCTAATAGATCATGTGACAATTTAGCACAAAAAAAGGTGTAGAAGTATACTAAATCTCTCATAAACTAGAATACCCCATCCCCTAAAAAGTGTTTCGTTATACCATAGACCTATTTAGTCATATCACATTAAGCATCTATGTTCCCTCCCAAAAAATTTCAGAGCCATGATATCTTTAGTCTTCTCACACTTATATTGTAATACCCAAAGTACAACATTAATTGTCAATGATAAGCTTAAAACTATGATGCATCACTAAATAGTCTTTGCTCTTTATCCTCATAAACAACAGTTAAACATGAAATATATTCTAACTTTGTGGTAAACAATGCTATATAGGATTGTTTTGTACTACTCCAAGATACTATAAGATATAGTGTCGTCATTGAGGTAAAAAAGGATAACTAGGCGTTGATTTGTGCTCATCTAATTCGCTAGCCTAATCAACACCTCTATAACTAATCAAGCACAAATCTAATCCCCAATAACAAAGTACATAGTCTATTTTGTCTCGAAGGTGTCGAAAGGATCAACTTCACTGCTTTCCAATAAGCAATGCCAAAATTCAATTAAAACTTGCTTACTGACCCAACTGCGTAATAGATATCAAGACATGTACACATCATGGCTAGCATACATCAAGCTGTGAACGACTCTAGCATAAGGAGCATGACCCATCTTTGTCTTTTCATTTGGAATCTTAAGATACATATATATTCAAGCTTAAGGTCTTCCCTTTCTCGACAAGAGTGTCAAAGAGTTTGCAACTTTGTACTTGCAACCACTCCAAAATCTTCTTTAGGTAACTCTTTTGAGACCAAAAAAGAAGTATCTTTGAGCAGTCCCATAGGATCTTAGCTCAAAGCATATAATTTACTTTACCTATCCTTCATCTCCATCTCAAATGTGGAGGACAACCACCATTTTGTGGCGACAATCATCTTGTTATCATTTCCAACTAATAAAATGTCATCAACATATAAAGACAAGATAATGTGGGCTCTAATTGGCCCTTACCAGCCATGTTCTTCTTCCATCCAATCTTTAGCTTATGACATGGTTTTTTTAATTTAAGTTCATTGCAATTGATTATATGGTGGACTATAAGAGAAGAACCCACCTTATAGTGAAATCAAATTAGACTAGTTTAATTTTTTCATACTTGATTATTTGGTTGATTTCCTAATTTTGATGGAAGTGTTTATTTATTTATTTATTTTCTAGCTTGCAAGACAAAAGGGATTTTATTTATGAATTGGCAATACTGAATTTATTTTCTTCATTAGTGAACTCTTCATTTTTCATGTAATTGTTTCTTCGCAAATTTTTTTGCAAGAGAAATCATCTTCCTTGTTGCCATAATGGAATCATCAGATGGGCTCCATGCTACATGCTGCTGCAAGCCTGGGAATTGATTTACAGCTCTTTTGTTCCTACTCATCTATATAAATCGACAAATGAAACCATATTGAACTTTTTCAACCATCTAGATCATACAACAAAAATGGAAATGCTTCAGCCTCCCCTTATTCAACATAAGAAAAATAGCTGCATACCGAATCAAAGTATGCTAGTCAACCTTAGGGTGCTGAATGCGAACAAGCTTCCATGAGGATCTAAAAGAGCACCTTCCCTTGGCCTTCTCCTCTTGAAACTCTGTCATAGTTAATGTTGTGTTTGGGAATATTTTTATGATGGCATTGATAAAAGAGTGCCTGGTGCATTTTCAATTGCATAAAACCTCGTTTTGCACCTGCACATTTCCAGAAACCATCTCTTCTCTACTTCTTATTGCACTTTCTCCTTGCAATTGGTCTCATCTTGTGCAATCTTCTGTTCTAATTTCCAAGTTGTCGGCCAAAGTTTCTGCATGATTTAGTTGGAAAATTGAGCTGTTTCAGGTCGGATAGGTTTTTTTATCCCAACTGCAACTTCCTGCTGATATTTGCCATTTAGAAGAGCTATGCTTTGGGTCAGTGTGGCCGTCTCTAACTTAGGAGAGATTTGGGGGCTATTTGATTCAACTTTGAAGCTGATAACTTCACATTTTCTGGGTGAATCTGTTGAACTTCGTTAAGTTTCAAATTGAAATTCTGGAAAATTATTGCTAACATTTTACACTGCAATATTTGATAACTAATACAAGCACTTGCTATGTTAATTGATACACTTGATTGTTGTTGAATGAAGCTGTGACTGTCTTTTTCTATATTTGAATTCTTGAGCTTCTGATCTGGGCATTGTGATATCAGGATCATTGAAATATCTTGAGGAGTCTGTGCTCAATTTTCTAATTGAATATCGCGATGTAATTTCTCATTATTAACTGGCCTAATTGTTGCATTATGCTGCAGATTTCGGATCAAGTACGAAAATTGGGGGCTACTAGTACATGGAAGCTGCAAACATCAAATATAGAAATTTTGTTACAGCAAGGGTGTCCCAGTAGGTAAAATCAATGTGTGCACGTCTTTTAGTATAGATTAAGTACATCATACTCTAATATTGCTACTCAGAATTCAGAGTGGTGGGCATGGCCAGGCTGAATTTAATATTTGGATGGAGCTGATTTGTTTGTATATTCATGTTTTGGTCATTAAATAAAGGTCATTGCGTGGATAAGGTCATTGTGTGAAGTTTACCTATTCTTGGTTAATTAATTTGTTTCTATTTATATATTTGTGTTGTGTTGATGGCATAGCAGTATCGGGAAATCATCTACCTAGAGAACACTTAATAGTCTCAAGTGATAGAAGTCTAATTTTCCTTCACAAAATCCTAAAAAGCAGAGTTTACTCTTAGAGTGACTTTAGAACTGAAAAAACTTTGACTAAAAATTCAGAAACCGTTGGCTGATAACTGGTTTTTCACTTCTTTGGTTATGTTCATATAGAATTTCACAATATTTGGTTGTACAAGGAGTGCTCTGTTTCTCGAGACCTCCCCTGTTGCTTTGAAAAAAAAAAAAGAAAAAAAAATGTCCAAGCATTACTTTATAAACTACCTGGAAGCTTTTGGATGGTGGTAAAAATACATTTGGCTTCAAATAGTTTTTGGAAAACCTATTGGATATCCCTTGTACCCCTAGACCTCTTCCATTGGCGATGACTGCTCCCGGAATCATCTCTGACTTCGATGGATATGGCAGTAATAATGGGAATTTAAGCTTTGGGAATGCAGCATGGAAATATGATACATCACAGGTTTTTGGAAATTATGGAGTTGGACTAATGGTCCTCATGGTAGGCAAGTTGGCTATGATGGTTGATATGGTGCTCAATCCCGCCAAACCTAGCAGCAGTAGGGGAGACAGCTTACAAAAGCACGAAATTTCAAGGAGGATTATCTCGGAGCCACAGTGGGGATAGCAGCAGATTCCCAGCTATCCTAGATAGGGTTAAGGTGGAGTATTAGGAAGAGCATAACCCAAGTTAGTACACTCGTTTCAGCGTCTTTCACCAAGTTTCTTGAAGAATTATGGGTTCCTATTGCTCTTGCTTTCATCTTTCTGATAGTCGTGTATGTCTGGCACTACGGCACGTTGAAGAAATACTAGTTGATGAATTAAAACAAGATCTCTTTCAACTAACTACCAAGCTTGGGTCCCGGCCTGGGCATTGTATGGGTTCGTGGGTTCGGGATTATATACACTAAGCATTGTTGACTAGATTGGGCATTGTCCGAATTCAAGGGGTTTGTTCTCGGCAATGCGGATTACAAATCCAATGGTTAGATTCCACAAAGAGGTCCAAGAAGAGAAGAAATCATTTATGCTATACTTTGGCTGGTTTTGGGTTGTTAAAATCAGCTAGTTAGCAGAGTTTGCAGGTGCCAAATTCAAGGTTCAAAGAAAAATCATGCTGGTTGCAGGTGTTAGAAGTATGACCCTATAAATAAGAGGAGAGTGATGGAAATCTTCCATTCAAATGTGACTAAGCTTTAGAATGCATGGGAAATTCAAGTAGTAGTTCTATTAGGCCTCTTCTTCCAAATTGTCCTCATCCTCTTTGGCAACTGGAGGAAATATAAAGCCAGAAACTGGGTCAGAGTCATCATTTGGCTTACCTACTCAGCTGCGTATTGGATGGCAGCAATTTCTCTTGGAGCACTTACCCTACCCCGACCTTTGCATGGCCATGCATGGCCACCTAAAACCTTTGTAAAACCCTCCATCAAAATCCTTAAATCTAAATCCTAAGCCAAACAACTCCATGCCTAAAGCCTCAGGACAAACCCACCATTTCCCCAACCCTCATACCCGTCAAACTCATCACCATACTCAACAATCACTCCTCACATCCCCTAACTTCAACTTCAAACCCGTCATACTCCCTTCATGATCCTCACTTTCCTTCTCCCCATAACATGCTCCTCAAACAATAACCATAAATCAACCAAAAGCAGCTCCTGGGTGGGCCTTGGGTTTCTAACCTCCCTCTTCCGACCTCTCACCATTGCCCAAGACTACCCCGGCATACCCGTAGCCACTGTCCAGCTAAAAGACATGTCCGAGCTCTTGCTGGAAATCTTGGGCCTGGCCTGGTCATCGACCATTTCCTTCCCATGCACGGTGCTCTTCCCGATGCCACGCTTATCCCTGTATCTAGACTCTTTGAAGTACAGAAACTGTACAGAGTCAAGTCCTTATAGTAATGGAGCGGCGAATTAAGCTACTAGGAGAGGATAGTGAGTTGCAGAAGCTTCATAAGCAATTTTTGCTCAGTATTTTTAACAGAAGTTGTTCGATCTCGATATATCCAAGCCTCGGACGTCCTCCCCCCTTCATTGATCCTGAAACTAAGAAGCCACTTGGGAAGCCACTTACAAGTGAAAAACTATGGTGGAACTAGAGAAAGCCAGACAGGGAATAGAGGTCTAGATGATAGAGATTGGGCAGGTAAAGCTTTAAGGTGAACATCCTATATTAACTGAGATTTTTCCTTATTGAGTTAGACGCCATCTTTTTAAAGAGGAAAGGGCAATGGTAAAAGGTAGTGGATGAGCAAACTGGATGTGGGTGATGTGAAGATGATGAGATGAGATGATGAGGATGAAAATGGCAACAGTGATATTAACCATGATGCTGTTGGTGGTGATGATAACATATAAGAATTGGAAGAGCAAAATATTGGTTTGCTGTTGGAGTTGGGAAAGATTGAAAGTGATGAAGTTGGGAGTGTGGGTGTTATGAATCTGTAAGAAATACATGCAATCCAAAAATGTATGAAAACATTGCCATACGAATCAAAACTAAAAGGTTTAGGATCAGCTATTTACCTCCAACCATTGGTGTTTGAATTTATGATACTCACTATTTACTGCAAGTCTAGGCTCTTCCAAGCTCTGATCTCTTACAGAAGATGGTGTGATACTAAAGAAAAAGAACAACTGAGAGACGAGTCCAGGGACCAAAACCATATACTTTGCTGCTGTGGCTTCCCATCAAAACCACGTCGTTGCCTTTGCCACCATTACTGAGCGGTTGTGGGTCACGTTCCTGGACTGTAGGGAATGTGAAAAATGTGTGGAGGACTTGGTCAATGTGTTAAACCACTTCAGAGGTGTTGTGGGCGTGTAACAAAAATAACATTATCCCACTTGGTCCACACCTTTAACCTAATGTCTCATCTTAGTCCGTCAATTATCCACATTAAGTAATAAATACATGAATCATGGCGATAAGTCCTCTATATAACGAGTGTTACCTTCCATGTATTACAGTGCATTTATTTCTTAATATTATACTTTATGTGGCAATATTACTTAATGAATAAACCCTATGTTCATTCTTGGTCCAATGAAATTAAATTTTCTCAAAATTAAATAAAGGTGCATATCAATATGAGAAAACATCATAATAAGAGTTTGTACAATAAAAACTACATAAGGGAACCAAGTCCCATGTTCACTACATGATCCTTGAATTTCAACGGTGGCATGCCCTTAGTCAAAGGATCAAACGATCATCAATTCAATGTTAATGTGCTCAATAACCACTTTCTTTTCTTTAACACGTTCTCTTATGGCTAGATACTTAATGTCGATGTGCTTGCTTCAACTTCCACTTTTATTATTCTTTGCCATAAAGACAACAGCTGAATTGTCACAATATATACTCAATGGCTTAGATATAGAATCCATAATTCTAAGCCCAGAAATGAAACTCTTAAGTCATACACCATGTGAAGTAGCCTTAAAACAGGATATGAACTCAACTTCCATAGTAGAAGTAACAATCAAGGTCTGCTTAACACTCCTCCAAGATATAGCTCCACCGGCCAATATAAAAATGTATCCAGATGTTGATTTACGCGAATCAACACAGCCAGCAAAGTCTAAATCTGAGTAACCAACAACCTCTAAATTGCTTGTCCATCTATACATAAGCTTGTAGTCTTTGGTTCCTAGAAGATATCTGATCACTTTCTTTGTAGCTTTTTAGTGGTCCAAACCTGGGTTACTCTGATATCATCCTAACATTCCAACAGCAAATGCAATGTCAGGCCTTGTCCAAACCAAAGCATACATTAGACTTCCAACTGCAGAAGCATATGAAATGTTCTTCATTTGTTCCCTCTCAAGATCATTTTTCGAACATTGGTTTAGATTGAACCTATCACCCTTCACTATAAGGGAAACACTAGGTGAACAATCCTTCATCCGAAATCTCTCTAAAACTTTATTGATATAGGTTTCCTAAGACAGACCTAAGATACCTTGAAATCTGTCTCTATGGATCTTAATGCCAATGACATAAGATGTCTCACCCATATCCTTCATGTCAAAATTTTTAGAGAGGAATTGTTTCATCTCATGAAGTAAACCCTTATCATTGGTTGCAAGTAAGATGTCGTCCACGTATAAAACAAGAAAACAAACTTTACTTCCATTGACCTTAAGGTATATGCATTGATCCATAACATTTTCTACAAAACCAAATGAAGAAATTATGTTATGGAATTTTAAATACCATTGGTAGGATGCTTGTTTTAAACCGTATATGGATTTCTTAAGCTTGCAAACCAATTGCTCACCATCACTAGAGGGGAATCCTTCAAGTTGTTTCATGTAAACCTCCTCCTCTAGCTCTCCATTAAGAAATTCAGTTTTCATATCCATTTGTTGCAATTCCAAATCAAAATGGGATACTAATGCCAATATAATGCATAAGGAATCTTTCTTAGATACGGGAGAAAAGGCCTTCTTGTAATCGATTCCTTCTTTCTGAGTGAACCCCTTTGCAACAAATCTGGCCTTGTATCTCTCAATGTTGCCTAATGAGTCTTTCTTTATTTTAAAGACCCATTTACAACCAATGGATTTTGCACCATTAGGCAACTCAACAAGGTCCCAAACATCATTGCACCTCATAGAACTCATCTCATCCTTCATGGAATTGTACCACAATTCTGATTCTTTGCAACTCATGGCTTGTGAAAAAGATTCGGGATCATTTTCGGCTCCTATTTTATAGTCAGATTCTTGTAGATACACTACATAATCACTAGGAATTGCTAACCTCTTAGTTTGAGTAGACCTTCTTAAGGTTGTACCATTATCTTCTTGGGAAGTATGAGGTTCAACTTGTTGTTCAAAAGTGTCAGGAAACTCCTAATCAACTTGATCCACTAAAATGTTGTCAACAACTTGTGGAACTTCAATGATTGGTTGGTCTTCAGTAATTGGTTGAACTTCAGCAATTGTTTGTTCTACACTCATTTGAACTTGAGGGGTGTTATGAACAACAAACAATTTATCACTCGAAATGGAAGGTTGAGACTCTGTATAATCAATATTAGAAACTATGTTTTTGAATTGATCGCTCCCACTAACCAAGTCATATTTAAGAAATTTAGCATTTCTTGATTCCACAATCCTAATGTTGTGAGATGGACAGAAAAATATGTACCCCTTAGACTTTTCAGCATATCTAATGAAATACCCACTTATAGTCCTATTTCTTGTCTTGCAGATTATAAATTCTCACTTCAGACAAGCATCCCTAAACATGCATATGTTGCAAACTCGATTTCCAACTTTTTCATAACTCAAATGGAGTCTTCCAGATAGCCTTGGTTGGAACTCTATTTAATATATACATTATCGTCTTAAGTGCTTCAATCCACAAGAATCTAGGAAGTTTTGAGCTGCTCAGCATACTCCTCACCATGTCCAATAAAGTTCAATTTTTCTCTCTGCTACACCATTTTGTTCTGGAGAACCAGGTATGGTGTATTAGGCAACAATCCCATGCTCTTGAAGAAACTTCGCAAATGGCCTTGGTGCTTATCCTTGTTCCATGTGTCTACCATAATATTCTCCACCTCTATCTAATCTAATGATCTTAATTTGTTTACCGCATTGTTTTTCTATTTCTACCTTGAAAACCTTAAAGACATCTAATGCTTCATTTTTGTTGTGAAGTATGTAGAGATACATGTACCGTGAGTAATCATCTATGAAAGAGATGAAGTATTTCTGACCATGAGAGTCCATGTCTAGACTACATATATCAGTATGTATGATCTCTAATATGGCAGAACTCCTAGTAGCACCTTTCTTTGACTTGTTGGTCTACTTTCCTTTAATGCAGTCCACACAAGTCTCAAAATCAATAAAATCTAGAGTAGTAAGTACCCTATCATTTACCAACCTTTTGATTCTATCTATGGAGATATGACCTAATCTTTGGTGCCATAATATAGAGGCATCCTCATTTACAACACATCTCTTAATGCCAATTTGGACATGTAATGATTTATAAGTGGTACCATTTTGTAAGAATATGCGATAAAGACCATCAGACAAAATACCATTCCTAACACAATCAGATTTATAAGTCAAACTGAAAGATGTTTCTGAAAAATGAAAGGAATATCCAAAAGATACAAGTCTAGAAACTGAAATCAAGTTTCATGAGAAACTTGGTACACAAAAGGTCCTTTGCAATTCTAAAACAAAACCACCATCTAAAGTTAAATAACACGTCCCTATTGCTTCCACATGCGAGCCCATCTTGTTTCTGGATAAGATGAATTGCTCACTACTCACTGGCTTCCTTAGGTTTTGCATACCCTGTAAGGAATTTGAAATATGGATTGTAGATCCAGAATTAATCCACCATGTGTTGGTATTTACATTAACCATATTAGATTCATAACGAACTAATGAGGTAGGGTTACCTTTCTTCTCAAGCCATTTCTGGAATTTCAGACATTTCTTTTTCACATGTCCTTTTTTTCTACAAAAGAAACACTTTTCATTTTTCTTAATTTCAGTTTTGGGAGAAATTTGATGTTTCCCTTTCTGACTGGCTTGAGATTTTCCTTTCTTTCCTTTCTTTTGCGTTATCAGCATGGTACTTTCTCCTTGCTCCATCATTAACCTTCCTTCCTCTTAAACACACATGGTCATCAATTCATTGATAGACCACTTATCCTTATGTGTGTTGTAAGAGATTTTGAAAGGTTCATACTGAGGTGGAAGAGTGTTAAGGATAAAGTGCACCAAAAAGGATTTAGACATTTCTACCTCGAGCCTCTTCAGTTGAACCACTATGTCTCTCATTTTCATGATGTGTTCGTGAACACCTTTTATTTCGATGAGCTTTAGGGATGTGAACTTCATAATTAGGGTGCTCGCCAAGGCTTTATCTGAAGTGATGAATTGCTCATCAATAGCCTTTAGCAATTCAAGGAAATTCTCGTGCTACTCAATTAAACCACGTATACCAGCACTAATTTTAGTTTTAATATACATCACGCTGAGGCAATTACATTTCTCCCAGTGTTCATACAATAGAATTTGATCAGGTGTGCTAGTATCAATGATCATAGGTGGTTCATCTTTCCTGATGACATAGTCTATGTCCATGCACCCTAATTGAAGAAGAACTCTCTCCTTCCATAACTTAAAGTTATCTCCTTGAGTTTAGGAACCTCACAATGAATATCAGAAATGCTAAGTAAAACTGCACAAAAATATTACAAGCTTATTAATATTTGAGTTCTACCAATGTAAAACACGCTTAAAAATGAATCTAATTTTATTAAAAATTGCTTGTGGGCTAAATGTCTAATTCAATTAGATTCATTATCTTTATGATAGACTTTATCAAACTATTTTTTACTGAATTTATAATATTTATTATGAATATGGTTTGATATCTTCTATCTTTAAGCTTTATGATAACCCATTAAATTAATTCTTCCTAACTCTTGTGGGTAAATTATGAAAAACTAATTTTAACATTTTATCCTAATTAATTATATAAACATAATGAAATCACTGTGGGGTAAAATCGTTATATTTATATAATTAGTTACAATTAATGTCCATTATGTGATCCTTATCCACTTCATATATAATTTTATATAATTAAAGATGTTGTGGCTATTCTTTAATTATTTAAAATTATATGGTTCACTAGACATTAAAACTATATGATATAACTTAAATTCATTTAGCTCAATTTAGGCAACATTGTATGCAATTAAAGCTACAAATTTACACATACAATAACTTATATTAACATAATATTATTGGCATGAATGATACAAACATATAAATTAGCATAAAATAACCATATTTGCATGTATAAAAATCATATAATAATTTTTTTTTTTAAAGTAAAGGTTGATTTCAGATTGTGATTGGGGGCCCAAGCCCATACAGTAACACAATCCAGGTCGATGCCCAACAATATTATTTTAAAACGGGCCATAAGGGCCTAAACTGGCCCATTTTCCTTATTAAGCCCATGGCCCAACAATTTACTAAAACTAGGGATTAAAAAGGCTCATCTTCCACAAGATAATTCAATTATCGGATGGTGCGGGAAGTGGGCGCTGCTGTTATGAAACCAGCAGTAGATCTTTGCCACTATATGAGCCATGCCATGAACTTGGTCGAAACTTTAAGCCCCCATCGAAAACTCAGCGCGATGCCTTCATTTCACCAGCAACACCGTGCTTCAGCACGACGTCCTCCTTTCACCAGCAGCACCATGCTTCAATGCGGTGTCTTCCTCTCACCGGTAGCACTAGTCCAAGCCTCGAAGCCGCCTGCAATTTAATGATGCAGGCCTGGCAGCAGGAGATTAGTGCACTGTGGTCCAGCGCGCCTCCTTTCACTATAGGAACCCAGAAACCCAAGTCTTCGCTCGAATCTCGGGGCTTAACTCCCTACTAAATCATTTCCAAAATCATTCTTAGAAACCCCAGAAGGGTCCATAGGCTGTTGATATCCAAATGACAATTCTGGCTGCCAATCCATTGAAGATTGGAAATGAATGTTTCAAGTAATCCAGAACAATACCGGGTAAAGGGCGTTGTCCATAACCCTAACAGTCCCTACCAACCCAGCCAAGCCAAACTCCAGCCACACTAATGCCCTCACTTGAGTTAAAAACTCGCGCTTAGAGCACGACAACAAGCAAGGGTATATAATTACTTTAAGCAATGATTTTGAGAGATCAAAAAAGGAAAAAAATTTCTTTCAAGCATGTTGCATGAATATATCTCATAACCACATCACCAGTTTCATTTTTCAGAAGAAATGACCACTAACAAAGTTTCTGGTGCAAAATTAATACCAAGGCAAAGACAAGATTTGCTGCTCTGATACCAAATGTAAGAAATACATGCAATCCAAAAATGTATGAAAACATTATCATATGAATCAAAACTGAAAGGTTTAGGATCATCTATTTACCTCGAACCATTGGTGTTTGAATTTATGATACTCGTTGTTTGTTACAAGTCTTAGTTCTTCCAAGCTCTGATCTCTCACGGAAGATGGTGTAATACTGAAGAAAAAAAACAATTGAGAGACGAGTCCAAGGACCAAAACCATATACTTTGCTACTGTGGTTTCCCATCAAAACCATGTCGTTGCCTTTGCCACCATTATTGAGCGGTTGTGGGTCACGTTCCTAACCTGTAGGGAATATGAAAGATGTGTGGAGGACTTGGTCAAGGTGTTGTGGGCGTGTAACAAAAATAACATAATCTGCAAGGAATTGAAACCCGAATATTGGCTTCTCAATGAAAAGACTAGTTCTAGAGAGCATATTTCGCAATAATGCAACAAACATGAAATCAGAGTAATGGGTTTTCGATCTGATAGGAAAGCAGAAGTGGGGTCGAGTAAGAAGATACCACCTTTCTCCTTGTGCTCCTTTGCTTGTAGGCATCTTGGATAGCTATATAGGGCCTCGTATTACCAAACCCCATCCCATGCTTTTTGCCACCACATAAGCCCCTAGGACCCATTTTTGCATGGTCATGGATGGCCACCCTAGTACATGTGACTCATTCCTTGTCTCCTCTTGCATGCTTTTTAAAATTGTTTTCAAAATGTTGATTGCAGTAAATGTAATTTCCTAACTTTTCCTTTTAAAATTCTTCCTTAGCTTTTCTCTTAGGTTAATAAAATTCCATTTTCTAAATTAGTTTGTTGCCATATTTTCCTTCTGGCATGCACCTTTTTATTTTCTTTGATTTTTACTAAATTTCTTGATTTTCTTGTTTTTTTAATAACATGAATAAATTATCTAATTTCAAATAAAATGGAATTTTAGAGAATTAATTCATACAAATAAATTGGGCATTGGTGAGACCCAACATTTATGATTGGATATTAATTGACTTTATTTGCTTTGTGATACATGTAATTATTTTGTATTTGTTCACTAACCCTACTTCTATAATGCTTCCATGATAACACATTGTTGATTCGTTGGCATCCTATTTTCTCTCATTTGTTTAATCACTTTCCATTTGTGTATTTTGATCATAGTATGTCTTTGACCACTCTTTGGTATCCACGATTAATCGATCAATTATCACACTTGCCCTAACTTATTTAGTAGAGTCTTAATTTTTAAGGTATAGAGGGATGTTATGGCTTATTGTCATACCTTTCCGATAGGTAACTTAACCACTGAAACCCAGATTTGATTTTTCATAGACCTATTTTTTCTTTCTAGGAGTCACACTTAGGGTTTTTCTTCCTTATTTTGTTTTTCTTTTTAAAAATAAAACAAAAATAAGTGGCAACTCCAAACAATTTTCAAAAAAATTGATTTTTCAAATAAAAAGCGAGTCATGCCATCGAGTGGAAACACATGTGAAAATTGTGGGTCCACAATGACACAATGTAATATAACCATATTTTAAACATGAGTGATTTTCTTTTCAAAATCATTCTTGAAAATTTTTCCAAGTCGACATTTTTTAAAATTACCAAAATGTTAGGGTTCAATCATGTTTTCTTAAATTTATTTTTAAAAATTATTTTCTAGATAGAAAAAAGCCTTCTATTTTCTTTTTCTTTTTTTTCAAATAATAGGGTGGTGTTAAAAGAGTTTATCTTCAAAACTAATGTTTAAAATACAAAAAATAAAATAAAGTAAAATTGAAAAATAAAAAATTAAAATCAAAATTAAGTAAAAATAACTTTCACTTGTCATTAGAAAAGTCATATATTTTTATTTTCCTTTTAGAATAACAGTTTTTTTTATCTTTTAAAATTATAAAATTATTTGAAATCATAACCAAACATTATTTTTTATTTTTTATTTTTCAAAGAAATAGAAAACAATTCATACCATTCATAAGAATTTAAAAAATCTAACTAGGTTGTTAATATTATAAACTAGAATAAGTTCCTAAACAATATGTTAAAAATCATTTTTAAAAATATTTTTATTAAAAGCTATCAGTTATATATATATATATATTGAAACCCATTTATATTTAAGAAATCCACATTGCCAAGCTCCACAACATCTTGGGACACCTAAAAAAGGCAAACCCACAACGACCTCCTCTACACTCCTCCGAAACTCTTCCTAATTCCAAACTTTCTTGTCTCATTGCACCATACCCACTTCCATTTTCTCTTTTTTCTCTGGGAATCTGTTGTCAAATTTTCAATTTTCTCATCTCACTCTCATTGTAGAATTAGGGTTTTTTTTTTAAGACCGTATTAACAGTCTCATATGCAAAAACTTGAATTATTAGACTTAGGTTTGTGTAGGGTGGCTTTTTATGGGGTTCAAAACCAAGAGAGTGGGTCCAAATTGATAACCAAATAATTTATCTAGAAATGTGTTTTAGCATATGAGATTGATAGTTTCTCCAAGTTGCTACTCACCCAAAAAGTGACCAAGAATGTTGCTTTTAGGTTTTTAGGGAATTTGTTTTCCTTATATTTATTTTGGTTTTGAAGGTGCCCATCTTCTCTTTTGGTTGGAATTGTGAAGGATCAAATTCATCAATGTTTCCCTACAATTTAAATTTTGGGGGTTGGGAGAGGTATGCTCCTTTGCCCCAATTTGCATTGGAGTGAACAATGAATTCTAATTCCTGGGGGTATGGGTTGTGCAAGTTGGGTGGATGCCCACATCACACGATGGATGCAAATGGAAGTCCTCCAATTTTGTTGGACAAAGTGCTTCACCAAAATATTTTCTTGCTAAAGAAGGGAATTCTCTTTTGCTTTTATTGTTAATCATGTGGATAAGCCTTGTTGTTCAATTACCCTATTGCTTAAACTTTTGAGTTATATTTACAGTTTAAAATGGTGTTGAATCCTTGGCTTTTTAGAGGTCTTAGGTTTGAACCTCACCACTTAGCTATTCCCTTTGTAGTGAATCCATATATGGAAGAATGCCATGGAGGTTAGTGTTAAGGCAATCATCACAACTATTAATCAGCTTCATTTAATATATGGAAAAATGCCATGAAGGCTAGTGTTAAGGCAATCATCACAACTATTAATCAGCTTCATTTAATACATGTTGTTGATCCATTATCTAATAGCATAAGTTGTTGGATTAATTGGTAATCAAAATTCACTAAGTTTGGATGACTTCTCTCAATTTATGGGGTTAAGGGAAATACCCGATGACTAAGGTAAGTACCCTACAATTAAGGAAATTGGTTTCCCCATGCCCAAATTGCTAAGTATAATTCGTTGATACAAGAAAGGCTTCCTCTTTTACCAACAGGTTAACATAGGGCGCTAGTCCCTTCTATGCATTGAAAAATTGAAGAAGTTAAAATTCTTCAAGGAAAATATTGGAGATTTTATTCCTCAATTTTTTTTTTGGATACAGAGATGCATTTTCTACATCTCCTTTTAAAGTCCAAGAGAGAATCCCTTGAGGAGGAAGAAACTTCCCTTTTATAGCCATTTTTCCTTGTGAAAGAGCATGAATGAGTGGCTTTTGCAATAGGTCAATAGGCTTTTTGAGCAGGTTAATAGGTTTTGTTGGCTTTTAAGCACATAAGAACAAGGGTAGTTGGTTTTAGGCACGTGTCTGTTAGTCAGGTCATCCTATAGGTCTAGGAGGTTGTCTTCTTTGATGGTCCTAGTTTTGGGATGAGGTAATTTTGTGTGTTTTCAGGTACCTCATTTTGGAGGTAGTGCATTAAAGATATGATAATTTTTGGTACCTCCAAAAACAATTCAACTGAAGAAGGTTCTAACCCATGGCTTTGGTGTAAGTTTATAAGGTAGTTGGATGTATAGCATGCTAAGATCCTAGATACACTTAGCAATCTCTTGTAGTCTTTTTCTTGGTCATCACCTTGGAAAGTTATAAGTGGTCAAATGGCCACAAATTACAAATGCTTATCTCATAATATTTGTTTCTCGTTCCTTTATTTTATTTTTTTAGATGAATGTTCCTCACAAGCCATTTTCCTCTAGAAAATGTTGGTTTTAAGGGTATGGAAACAAATGACTAGCCCAAAAGACACAAACAAGAACAAAATTAATAAGAAAAAAAACTTATCAACTGAGGCGTGACAAACACTGTCCTCGAAATAGATCTATCCTCTTTGAAGACGAACTCGGTGCACTAGGGTACCAATGGTCTACCTTCAAGATTCAATAGTCAGATCTCGCCTTGGGTACACTCTGTAAGTGAGATGCATACAACTCGGGTTTTGAAAATATTCCTCCAGATATATGTATGAAAATACTCCCTAAAAAACTCTCTAAAAAAATTCTCTGAAAAATTGGTATTCATATATAGAGAATGAGGGGTGACCTACTTTTATAGGCCACTAACACAATCTCAATGGGAATCTACTTGTAATCAGAACATGACTCAAAGTGGAAGGGAAATCTACTTATTATTGGAATGGAACTCCACTAGCACAATCCTAACTACACTACAAACTATACAAAACAGGTTGACACAAAGAGGTCATGCACCTTGCCTGGATATTCATGAGAGCTCTAGAGAACCTGCCTAAGTTCTTAGAGGAAGCTGCCCCATATCCACTCTCATATAGGTGAATCCATCAAGTATGTTTTGCATTTAAACATACCATCCATAAAGAATATGGTATTCATTAAGAGTAAACACTCAACCTTAATCAATGAAGAATACGCTCTATCTACACCATAGGGATAGACTTTCATACAATTAAAGTTGATAGAGCACCTCAAGTTAACAAGTGATTTGTTATTACCCATATGAACCTACTTCATGGAATTTCCATTCTAATAGGTTGGGTTACCACCACTCTTGACTTCTGTAATAGGCGTAAGTCTCATCTCTCTCGATGTTTCTTCCACTAGTTTCTTATTTAGTGGTTTGGTTAAAGGATCGGCCAAATTCAACTCTAATCTCACAAATTCTAGGGATATAACCCTTGTTTCAAGCAGTTTCCGCACAATATTGTGCCTTAGGCGTATATGTTTGTTCTTCCCATTAAATATTTTACTCTTAGCCTTAACAATTGTAGCTTGGCTATCACAACGCATAAACACAGACAGGGTTGGTCTCGTCCATAAAGGGATATCTGCTAAGAAGTTTCTAAGCCACTCAGCCTCAGAACTTGCCTTTTCTAAGGCAATAAACTTAGCCTCCATAGTAGACCGAGTAATGCAAGTTTGCTTGGTAGACTTCCAAGAAACTGCACTTCCACCAAGGATGAAAACATATCCACTAGTGGATTTCATCTCATCTGAATCTGAAATCCAATTTGCATCACTAAATCCTTCAAGGACACTTGGAAATCCACTAAAGCACAAACCATAGTTAATGGTGCCTCTCAAATACTTAAGGACTCTACGAACAACAGTCCAATGGTCCTGATTAGGACTTTGGGTGTATCGACTCAATCTACCTACTGTATAAACAATGTCAGGTCTGGTACAGTTCATTAAGTACATTAGGCCCCCTATGATCTGAGCATACTCTATTTGGGCAACACTATGTTCTCTATTTTTCTTCAACTATGAGCTAGGATCATAAAGAGTTGACATTGGTTTACAATCAAAGTGTTCAAACTTCCTTAGGATCTTTTCAACATAGTGCTCTTGAGAAAGTTTAAGCCCATTAGGTGTTCTAGTTATTTTAATTCTTAAAATCACATATGTCTATCTTAGGTCTTTCATATCAAACTTAGAACCAAGGAATTTCTTGATCTCACACAAAACCTCTAGGCTAGTTCCAAAGATCAGCATGTCATCAACATAAAGGTAGATAACTACACATGTGTTATCCTCATACTTGTTGTAGATACACTTATCAACATCATTATTGGAATATCCATTAGTTACTAACACATGATCAAACTTGTTGTGCCACTATTTGGGAACTTGTTTTAACCCATATAGTGATTTAACCAATTTACACACATTTTTCTTCTTCCCTGGAACTACACAACCCTCAAGTTGTTCCATATAAATTTCCTCTTCCAGATCCCCATTCAAGAATGCAGTCTTGACATCTATTTGGTGTATCACCAAATTATGAATGGAAGCTAGAACAATCAATACTCTAATTGATGTTATTCTAGTCACAGGGGCAAAGGTGTCAAAATAGTCTACATCCTTCCTTTCTGTGAAACCAAGGTTTAGTTAATCTTGATTTTGATGATAACAAAACAAGGTTTAAAACTAATGATCATATTTCAAGTGTGATTAGGCAAGACGACTTCCAAAGTGGCAATCCAAAGACAAATTAAGCCAAGGAGAAATTATGAAGAAGAAGACCACCTCAAAGAGAAGAGTTTTTCAAGACCAAAGCTTCTTAAGATCTCTTTATAAAGTTGTTGGTGCACTAGGACTTTCATTCATTTCATTCTTTATTTATGTACCAAAATCATCCAAGAGTAATATTGTTTTAAATATCTTAAGAATTGGATGATTTCATGTTTTCAACTAAAACCTTGTGTTAAATGATTTTCAAATTTTTGTTAAAAGGTTTTAGGTTGAAAAAGGTTGAGTGTTGAGCCAAAAAAAATGGGTCAACCGGTCGACCGGTTGTACTTGTCCGGTCGAGGACTGGTTGAGGGAGGCCAAAAAGTTTCTCTCTCTCCCAGTGGCCTTCTCTTCCCAGTCAAGGTTGAACCTCAATCGGTTGAGGTCCGGTTGAGGCCCAACGGTCACTTTCCCTAATGGCTAGTTAACCGGTCGACCCCTAGCTCGACCGGTCGAACCCCCAACGGCTAGTATGACTTTTTTCTTCTATAAAAAGGCTCCAAACTTCATTGTTTCATAAGCTAAACCTTCCCAAATCTTTCTTGATTATATTTGAGCCTTGGAAGAGTATTTTTGAGTGCACCATTATTTCAAAACTTGCATATCTTTAGTGCACCATTCAATCCTAGTTTCTCTTGTATCATTTGAGGTTAAAGTTCTACTGCTAAGATTTTTGAGAGATCATTTTATTTGTAAATCTTTGAGAGGAATTTTCTCAAGTGAGGGGTATCACTTGAAAGGTTGTTCAAGAATGGGATAACTCTTAAGAAGTGTAAAGGGTGCTTGGATCCAAAAGTCTAAGAGGGTAAATTAGAACCATAATCCAATTGTAAAGAGATTGGAAGCTTGGTTGAAGCTTCAAGATAGTGGAACCCTCACTCGATTAGGAGGTTGAGGAGAGTGGACGTAGGCAAAGAAGTGTCGAACCACTATAAACTCTCATGTTTGCACTCTCTCTTCCCTAACTCTTTTAAATTATATGCAATTGTGTTTATTTTGTTTATTATATATTTGCATATAATTGTCTCTTATTTTTGCATAGTATAAATTTGTGAAAAACAGACCATCACCCTATTTACACCTCCCCCCTCTAGGGTGATTACCATAGTTTGGATTAGCCTCAAATTCCTAACAATTGGTATCAGAGCAAAGCTTCTTGTTAAGACTTAACCGTCTAAGAAGTAATGGCTATTCCATCAACCTCATCCCAAGTTGAAAGTTTTTCAACCACCCGACTTCCACTTTTCACGGGAATCGATTATCCCTATTGGAAAACCAAAATGACTTGGTTTATCCAATCTACTAATCTTGATTTATGGGATGTCATTGAAGATGGTCCCCACATTCCTTCAAAATTAGAAAATGGAGTGATGGTTCCAAAACTTAAGCATGAATGGGATGAACTTGATAGAAAGAAAGTTCAATTAAATGCCAAAGCTTTTTTTATCTTACATTATGCTATTGATAGAAATGAATTTAATCATATTTGGCATTATAAGTCAACTAGAGAAATTTGGAAACTATTAGAAGTCACTTATGAGGGAAACGACCAAGTTAAAGAGTCTAAAATCAATATCCTTATGCATGATTATGAATTATTTTCTATAAAGGATTTTGAATCTATTGTTGAGATGTTTTCTAGGTTTCTTGTGATTGTGAATGAACTTGAAGCCTTAGGAAAGACCTACACCGAAGTAGAGAAAGTCATGAAGATCTTAAGGTCTTTACCAAAGAAATGGGAAACAAAAGTGACGGCTATTCAAGAAGCGAAGGATCTCACCAAGCTCTCACTTGAAGAACTCATTGGGTCACTCATGACTTATAAGATAGAGTTGTACAATCATCAAAGAGTTGAAGAAAATGAGAAAAGTATAGCCTTTATGGCTATAACAAATGATGATGAAGAGGAAGAGGGTGAAAGTGAAAGTGATGAGGTAAACTCCAACTCTAACCATTTTGATTTTCAAGATGAGCTTCAAAAATTATATTTTAATCTTGAAAAACTTGGTTCCAAAAATATCCCTCTCAAGAAAAAGATTTCTTGTCTTCTAAATGAGCTCAATGAGGATAATGAAAATTTTGAAAATATTGAGAAGACAAAAATCCCTTTTGAAAAGGAAAATGAGGAGCTAAAAATTCTCAAATGGACAAAAGACTTTTGATATGATTTTGGCAAATCAAAAATTGCAATTTTTAATAAAAGGAGGCTAGCCTATAAGCTTTTAAAAAAAAATTCATTTTTTTTTAAAAGGAAGCCTCTAGTTTTTCACCTTCAACTATTTGCAATTTTTGTGAAAAATGAGGTCACATTAGTAATATTTGTCCCTTAAGAAAATCTCCTAAGGTTCTTCAAAACTCTAAATTATTTTGGATTCCAAAGGGAAGAAAGACTAACCCTCTAGGACCCAAAAGGATATGGGTACCAAAGGTTACTAAATTTGTTTTGTAGGAATCCATGCAAAAAGGAGGATATGCTTACCTTGGAAGAAATGCATTGATAATATTAGTAATGGTATCCCTTCTAAAGCTAAATTTTCAATTGGTATCCCTTTGCTAACACTTGGTATATATTTTGATAATATAATTTTTGGTATCACTTTGATAAAATTGGCATATTTGTTAAACCAAGGTTTTGGATTTAAAAAGAAGATTTTTTATATATACCTATATAAAATTGAATGATCATATGCTTGTATGCCCTAAATATGTTATTCAATGCATGTTATATATCTTTTTAAATGCATATGTTCTCCCATATATATTTTTCCAAATCATGCTTTAAATTGGGAATGCTCTAAAGATGAACAATCTTTTATTTGGAAACTATTCTCAAATGGAAAAGGGGGAGATTCATTTTTCATGAGAAATCATATCATGCTTATTGTTTATTGTTTTAAACTTTTGATAACATGTGATTCTCCTTGTATACTTTATTGAAACTTTTTGTTGATGACAAAAAAGGGGAGAAGTAATGGTAGGTTGCTAACTTGGGAAGATATTTCAAATATTGTTTTAGCAATCCTATTCATATTGATGCTATGTGCTTTTTTGGTTATATTTGTATGCATTATATTTAATAATAATGTCTTGCGAATTGCTAAATTGCTCTTTATGTTATTTATGTTTCATTATATCATTTTAAGCATCCTTAATATACTCCTTGAAAGTTTCTAAACTTGAATATTTTCTAAATTCAAAGGAGCATATATTGAGGGGGAGCTTTTTAGCAACCTTGGTTTTGTCATCATTAAAAAGGGGGAGATTGTGAAACCAAGGTTTAGTTAATCTTGATTTTGATAATAACAAAACAAGGTTTAGAACTAATGATCATATTTCAAGTGTGATTAGGCAAGACGACTTCCAAAGTGGCAATCCAAAGACAAATCAAGCCAAGGAGAAATCATGAAGAAGAAGACCACCTCAAAGAGAAGAGTTTTTTAAAACCAAAGCTTCTTAAGATCTCTTTGTAAGGTTGTTGGTGCACTAGGACTTTCATGCATTTCATTCTTTATTTATGCACTAAAATCATCCAAGAGTAATATTCTTTTAAATATCTTAAGAATTGGATGATTTCATGTTTTCAACTAAAACCTTGTGTTAAATGATTTTCAAACTTTTGTTAAAAGGTTTTAAGTTGAAAAAGGTTGAGTGTTGAGCCAAAAAAATGGCTCAATCGGTCGACCGGTTGTGCTCGTCCGGTCGAGGACCGGTTGAGGGAGGTAAAAAAGTTTCTCTCTCTCCTAGTGGCCTTCTCTTCCCGGTCAAGGTTGAACCTCAACCGGTTGAGGCCCAACGGTCACTTTCCCTAACGGCTAGTCAATCGATCGACCCCTAGCTCGACCGGTTGAACCCCCAACGGCTAGTATGACTTTTTTCTTCTATAAAAAGGCTCCAAACTTCATTGTTTCATAAGCTAAACCTTCCCAAATCTTTCTTGATTATATTTGAGCCTTGGAAGAGTATTTTTGAGTGCACCATTATTCCAAAACTTGCATATCTTTAGTGCACCATTCAATCCTAGTTTCTCTTGTATCATTTGAGCTTAAAGTTCTTGTGCTAGGATTTTTGAGAGATCATTTTATTTGTAAATCTTTGAGAAGAATTTTCTCAAGTGAGGGGTATCACTTGAGAGGTTGTTCAAGAGTGGGACAACTCTTGAGAAGTGTAAAGGGTGCTTGGAGCCAAAAGCCCAAGAGGGTGAATTGGAACCATAATCTAATTGTAAAGAGATTGGAAACTTGGTTGAAGCTTCAAGATAGTGGAACCCTCACTCGGTTAGGAGGTTGAGGAGAGTGGACGTAGGCAAAGAAGTGTCGAACCACTATAAACTCTCGTGTTTGCACTCTCTCTTCCCTAACTCTTTTAAATTATATGCAATTGTGTTTATTTTGCTTATTATATATTTGCATATAATTGTCTCTTATTTTTGCATAATTTAAATTTGTGAAAAAGAGACCATCACCCTATTTACCCCCCCTCTAAGGTGATTACCATAGTTTGGATTAGCCTCAAATTCCTAACACTTTCTTTAAAGCCTTTGGCAACTAAACGAGCTTTATACTTTTCTATGGACCCATCTTGTTTTAACTTTCTTTTAAAGATCCACTTACAACCAATAGTCTTTCCACCAGGAGGTAAATCTACTAACTCTCATGTATGATTATACATGATTGATTCGATTTCACTATTAATGGCCTTCTTCCAGAATGGTGCATCAAGAGAAGTTATAACTTCTTTATAGGATCTAGGGTCCTCATATATTAAGAAGATGTAGAAATCATCTCCAAGGTTTGTTTATTTCCTATCTCTTTTACTCTCTCTAGGTTCAAATTTAGAAGGTTCAATAGACTTGTCTCTACTTGTTTTTTGAACTTGTTGTTCACAATTTAGTTTCACAGGAAAGATTTTTTCAAAGAAATCCGCATTCTTTATTTCTATTATAGTATTGACATCTACATGACTGTTTTCTAGCTTAGTAATAAGAAACCTATATGTCGCACTATTCTCAGCATAGCCAATGAATATTGCATCAAAACTTTTAGGACCTAGTTTTCGTTTTTTAGGTTTAGGAAGAAGAATTTTAGCTAAACACCCCCACATTTTCAGGTATGCTATATTAGGTGCATAACCCTTCCACAACTCATAAGGAGTTTTACCAGTTTTCTTATAAGGTATTCTATTTTGAATATGACATGCAGATAGGATAGCTCTCCTCCACAAGTTCAAGGGTGCTCTTGAACTTACCAACATTGCATTCATCATTTCTTTTAAGGTCCTATTTTTTCTTTCTACTACTTAATTAGACTCAAGGGAATAAGGAGGAGTAGTTTCGTGAATGATCCCATGATCTTCACAAAAAGAATTAAAGGGGATAGACTCATACTATCCCCCCCTATCAATTCTAAGCCTTTTAATTTTCTTAGTGAGTTGATTTTCCACTTCATTTTTGTACTTGATGAAAGCATCTCTTGCTTCATCTTTGTTTCTCAAAAGATATACCCTTGTATACCTTGAGTAGTCATCTATGAAAGTTATGTAGAATTGTTTACCACCTCTAATCATTGTATTTTTTTAGGTCTCCTAAGTCACTGTGTATTAAACTTAGTAGATCTTATTCTCTTTCAACTGATTTGCAAGATTTCTTTGTGGTTTTAGATTCTACACAAAATTCACATTTTCTATGGTTTTCTAAGGATAGTTTAGGGATTAAACTCAATTCAACCATTTTATTCATATATGAAAAGTTCACATGTCCTAGTCTACCATGCCAAATATCACGAGAATCAACTATGTAAGCAGAAGAAAAAGATGCATTATTATTGATAATATTAAAAACATTCAACATAAATAAACCTTGATTACAATAGCCCTTTCCCACAAATGCATCATTCTTGGTTAAAACTATTTTATCAAAGTCAAACAATATCCTCACTCCTGCTTTCCCAAGTAGAGATAATAACACCAAGTTCCAGCGGATATTTGGCACATGAAAAACATCATTAAGAACAAGCACTTTTTCAGAGGTTAGCTTGAGGAGAACTTTCCTTTTGCCAATCACTGGAGTAGATCTAGAATCACCCATGAATATTTGTTCATCTCCTTCCTTTAGAGTGGTATAGGAAGTAAATGCACTTCTGTTTCCACAAATGTGCCTGGTAGCCCCAAAGTCTACCACTCAATCCTTCATATTGGTGACCATGCTCACCTCAAAGGAGATTACTGTTGTGATCACCTCAGCCTCTGCCAAATTTGCCTTTGAATTGGACTACTCAGTTCTCTTCTTGTGGCGACATTGAGCTGCATGGTGTCCAGACTTGCCACAGACAAAGCAATTTCCCCGTTTTTTAATAGTTGAGTTATGGACCTTGTTTGATGCATTGGGTTTCATCTGAGAGTTTTGTTTCTAGGACCTATTGTTTTTGGGTTTAGATTTTTCTTCTACTACATTAGCCTTAGAAGACAATTCCATAGCTTTCTCAATATTGTCCCTATTTAGGTTTTGTTCCTCAATCCTAACATGGATTATGACATCCTCTAGGAACATTTGTTTTCTTTTATGTTTCATGTTATTTTTGTAATCTTTCCAAGACTCTAGAAGAGTCTCTACTAAATAACCAGCCACAAAAGATTCGGGTAATTTAATGTCTTCAATAGCTAAGTCATTAATCAACAAGTGGTGGTCATGGATTTAAGATGATACATCTTTATCCTCGGTCATTTGGAAATTTCTAAAATTCCCTATAGGATATTTTTGAGTTCCTGCATCTTCCAAAATATATTTTTTTATTCATTGCATCCCAAATTTCTTTTGCAACTTTAAATTGACAGTAAATATCAAAAAGTTCATTAGAAAGGGTGCTCAAAATAGCATTCCTAATTTGTTTATTTCCAGTTTCCCAGGTTGGTAACAAATGAGAACCATCTTCTAGTTTTGGGTCAATCAAAATGGGTCCCAAGTTCACTACATCAATTGATGAGAAAACTCTTTCTTGCCATCTTTTAAAGAATATCCTATTGAAGGAATCAATTTTAGAGGTGTCAGGATGGGTGTGAACTAGGGAAGCTTCCATTTGGATATATTTCAAGATTGTTGGTTTTAAGGGTATGGAAACAAATGACTAGCTTAAAAGACACAAACAAGAACAAAATTAATAAGAAGAAAAACTTATCGGTTGAAGCATGACAAACACTGTCCTTGAAATAGATCCACCTTCATCGAAGACGAACTCAGTGCACTAGGATACTAGTGGTTTGCCTCCAAGATTCAACAGCCAGATCTTGCCTTGAGTGTACTTTGTAAGCGAGATGTGTATAGCTCGGGTTTTGAAAATATTCCTCTAGATAGATGTATGAAAATACTCCCTGAAAAACCCTCTAAAAAATTCTCTGAAAAAATTGGTATTCATATATAGAGAATGAGGGGTGATTTGCTTTTATAGGCCACTAACATAGTCCCAATGGGAATTTACTTGTAATCAAAACATGATTCAAAGTGGAAGGAGAATCTACTAGTGGAATGAGACTCCACTAGTACAATCCCAATAGGACTCTTTAAAAAAATAGAAGACTAATAGAATAAAATAAAATAAAATAAAATAGAAATAATTTTCAAAAGGATTATTCCAAAAAATATAAGACTAATAGAATAACATAAAATAAATTAAATTATTTACACTTTTCCCACAGAAAATCAGTTCAATATGCATCCAACGGAGAAATACTATGTAGTTTATGTTGTATGTATATGTTTTACGTAGTTTGGCATTTGTGTTGTAGTCTATGATATAGGTTCCATAATTTTTGTCTTTATTTGGACTTTAATCCGACAAACTCTCTCTAACCTTTTTTCCACTTGAGTAAAGCTTTGAGGGGCGTTGCTCCCGGTAGACGATTGGGCGGGAGCTACTTTTCTATGATATTGGGGATCGATATTAACTGAGAAAATAATTTCAAATTTTATTATCAGAAAAAAAAAGGTTTTTAACCTATGCTGTTTATAGAAATTTTTTTTAAGGGTTTTCTTTTATTCTTTTTTGTTTATAGAAAATGAAGATGACTTCATATTTTTCCAGTCTTATTTATAGAATAATAAAAATAAAATATTAATATCTATCTTTTATAATTTTTACTACATATTATCATCTTTTAACCAAAAAAAAAACATAACTTTTAATTTTACTATTTATGGTACTTGGGGTGAGTTATTCTCAAAATTGGGCTTGCAAATCAATAATGCCAAAAGGCTAATTTGTTTAGTTTAATTGTTTTTAAATTTATAATAATAAAATAATCATTTTCCTAAAAATTAAGAAATTAATTTTATTTTACTGTTTTTAAATTTATATTAAAAATAAAATTATTGATGTGGTAGGATTATATTATTTATGATGGAACATAATTAATAAAAAAATGGATCATAGCATCTAACTAGACTCAATGAAATCAAGCTTAAAATAAGTTTGAATGTGTCACCTTATACTTTAATAATCAAAATAATAATAACAATAACAATGATAATAATAATAAATAAATAATTTTATTAATTATAATTAATAATAAAAAATAAAAAATAATATTATTTTTAGCACCATGAATTTATATTAAAATATTAGTTGATATGATTGCATGAAGTCAAGCTACAATATAACACTAATAATAAAAATAATTATTGGGATAACTTTTATTTCTATAAAAAAAAAATTAAAAAATATATTATTTCAAAATATATTTTTCCTTTTTTTTTTGAAATTTTAATTTATTGCTTTTAAATTTATATTAAAAATAAAATTATTGATGTGAGAGGATTATATTATTTATGGCGCGACACAATTAATAAAAAAGTGGATCATGGCGTCTAACTAGATTCAATGAAATTAATCAAAATAACAATAACAATAACAATAATAATAATAAATAATCCTATTAACTATAATTAATAATAAAAATGATTTTTATTTTTTTTTATTTTTAACAAAATGAATTTATATTAAAATATTAGTTGACATGATAGAATCAAGTCAAGTTACAACATGACACAAATAATTAAAATAATTGTTGGGATAACTTTTATTTCTGTAAAAAAAATATATTATTTCAAAATATATTTTTCCTTTTTTTCTTTAAAAAAAAAATAGAAAATTAAATTAGACCCATTTGCTTCTAGGAGTTGTGAGAGCGTTTCTGAGTCCACATCGCCAAGCTCCACAGTATCACCAGGCCCTACAAAAATCCAAACCCAGGATGGCCTCCTCTCCGCTTCTCCGTAAGTCCTCACAATTCCTTACTTTTTTTTTTTTTTTTTGTCTTAATTCGCCATACCCACTTCCAATTTTCCCTTTTTCTCTGAGAATCTTTTGTGAAAGTTTCAATTTTATAATGCTTTTCATCTCACCCTTATTGCAGAATTAGGGTCTTTTAAGACTGTATTAAGTGTCCCATATTCGGAAACCTGAAATTTTCAATTGGGGTGGTTTTTTATGGGTCCAAATCGATAAGGAGTTTTGCCCAGAAATGTGTTTTAGCAGAAGAGAGTGGTAGTTACTTCAAATTTGTAACTTTTGGTTTGCGCTTTGTTTGTTTTGTTTTGCATCTTTTGGTTGGCGATTGTGAAGTGTCAAATTTGTCATTGTTTCCTGCAATTTAGATTTGGACCAAGAATAAGTTGAAGCCTGTTAACCTTATTGTTGTTAATCGTGTTGGTATGCCTTGTTGGTCAATTACCCTGTTGCTAAAACTTTTGAGTTAAATTTGTAGTTTAAATCCATGTGTTGAATCCTTGGCTTTTAAGAGGTCTGGTTTGAATCTCACCACTTATTTATTCCCTTTGTATTGAATCGATGTGGGAGAGAAACAGGGAATCCATGGAGGCTAGTGTTAAGGCAATTATCACAACTATTAAGCTACTTCATTTAATATACATTGTTGATCCATTATCTAATAGCATAAGCTCTAGGATTAAGTGGTTATTAACATTTACTAAGGTTGGAATTCCTATCTTATCTTGGTAAGGTAGATGACTTCTTCTCTCAATTTATGGGGCTAGGGGAAGCACCCAACAACTAAGGTAAATGGTTTCTCAACTCCCAAAATTGCTAAGTTAATTTATTAATGCAAGAAACGCTTCCCCTTCTACCAACAGGTTAAGAGGGTATTTCCTTCACTTACTCTGCTTCTTGTTTCCATGTTTGGGCTATAAGGTAAATGTGGGGTGCTAATCCCTTCCAATTTTGTTTCCATGTATTAATATTGTTGGAGTATATAGTTGCAAACTAGAAGAATATAGTTGGAGGAATGGGACATGCTTTTGTAGATGGTGTCTCAAACTCAATTCCCATGCTTAAACTTTTTGAGTTTAATTTGTAGTTTAAAATAGTGTTGAATCCTTGGCTTTTGAGGAGTCTTAGGTTTGAACCTCACCACTTATTTATTCTCTTTGTATTCAATACATATGTGAGAGGATGTCTTAAGGCAATTATCATAAGTATTAATCGGCCTAACGTACATTGTTAATCTACTAATTAATAGCATAAGCTGTTGGACTGTAACCAACATTTCCTGAAGTTAGAATTCCTATCTTATTTTGGTAAGATAGATGACTTCTTCTCTCAATTTACAAGGCCTTGATGCACTCTACAACTAAGGCAAAGGGCTTCCTGAGTTCCAAATTGCTAAGTTAATTCACTGATGCAAGAATTCCTATCTTATTTTAGTATAATAGATACACCTGGCAATTTCTTGTATCCTTTTTCTTGGTCATCACCTTGCTAATTTATTTAGAAGTGGTCAAATGGCCACAAACTAAAATTACCTCTCTCTCTCTCTCTCTCTCTCATGCACATAAATACACATCATTTTTTGCTCAGTCTTTGTGAACTATAGTTCCCTTGTTATTAGAATTCTGTTAATTCCTCATATTAGTTTGAAATTTTATTTTTTTGATTTATTTATTTATTTATTTTTATCTTTGTATTGGAAGATGTAAGTTATGTTGGATATTTATATTTTTGTAACTTCAATAGTTCTTTTTTTTTTTTTTTTTTCTGTAGCAAGAAGAAAGCTTAAGCTTAAGGTTCATGTTGTATATATATGCTTTACATAGTTTGATTGTACACCAAGTGTTTGTTTGCTTCGGTTTGTAGTCTATGATATAGGTTTCATACTTAGTCGCCTACCATTTATTTATTTTTATTGCAATTGTCATAATTACCATATATTCTTTTTGTTTTCTGCTTTGTAAATTGATTTTTGAGATTGACATGTCATTTTAAAATGTACTTTTATAATATGCTGTGTTTATTACATATTCAGACTGTGGTCAATGGTGCGTTCCTTTTTTCTGCAATGTGCTCTCTTTAAAGTTAGTGAATTTGTTGCAGTCTGAACATAATTTAACCCATAGGACATGTATTGCAGAAAACACCTACATTCCACAGTTTATTGAAACAATAGCAACACATTACCTGTGCGGAGCACTTCAAGAGGTCACTGTAGCTACAATTTTGAGCTGATAACATCAAACGTGCAGCCCTTAAATGCAGCTTCTTTGTTGCCTGGTGAATTTTTTGCTCATATATACTGCTTTGCGTTTATCTTCTATGTGTGCCATGGTTACTATCACAATATCCAATAGCAACATGCCATGTTCTCACTTTTCAACCTTCCTTCATGGTTTTGATCTACTACTGCACTATGATTAAGTTTACCACAAATCTGACAAGTTATGTTACCTGAAGAATTTGAATTGCTACTGCTCTTATGATTTTAATCAGCTTGCTTCTCAAAATTAATTCTATGAATCTTGATTATAACACAGGTAGTTGCCATTTCGCTAATTTGAAGCTACCCATTGATCATTTTGACTAGGATTATTGTTGAGAAATAAAGGTTGTTGGATATTGGCTCAAAACAATGATCAATTAGTCAACCGATGATGAAGTCAATTGCAATGTTGATGTATATAACTTGACATGTAAAAGAGAAAATAAAAAATAAAAAAATTGTACAATTACAGTTCAATGGCAAGAAATGATATGGTCCTTCAATGGATGTGGGGGACTTTTCAGATCACATTAATTGTTTATCCCTTGTGTGTTTGTTGTGGTGTTTCTATTAGTCTCAATCCTTCTTAAGATTGGTGCTAGTATTTTTTGAGTTGTTACTGCTCTATTCATTCTAAGGCTAAAATATTCTCTCTGAACTTCAAATTTTTCTTCGCAGATTTGATGAATTGCTTTCCAAATCAAGATTATTGTAAGCTTACACAAAGTACAACATGAAATTACATACAATATTTAATTCATTGTAAGTTCACACAAAGCATACATACAATCATTGTAGCTGCATGCCTTAAGTTTTAGCTACGATTTACTCTCCTCTTCAGCCACACCAATTTGCCCACAATTTTGTTTACAAAACCAAAATAGACTTCATAGCAAGATTTGCTAAATGTACAAATGAAAAAGGGAACTAAAACACCAACTGCAAACCCCAACCCAACACTCAAGTAAAACCACTGATCAATGAAGTTATTGTCGGTTTCATCTTCAACATCACTTTGCCCTTTATCTAAACCTTCATCTTGGCATTTAGTAACAAGTGGAGCTCCACAAAGATTTGGATTTCCAGCGAAGGCCGTCCCTGTAAAGGTTGTCATTTGCCCCATGAAGGGGATCTTACCAGAGAAATTATTATTTGATAAATTCAAATAACTCAAAAATGTTAATGAGGACATGCTTGGAGGGATAGTGCCAGAGAGCTTGTTACTTGACAGATCAAAAGATAACAATTGATGCAACCTCCAAATGCTTCCTGGAATCTGCCCGCTAATGTGGTTTTTCGACAAGTTCAAAACCACTAAACCAAACAAGTTTGTTATTTCCTTCGGAAAGTCTCCACTTAAATTATTGTGGGGGAGGTCTATGCTGACAACCAGAGAAAGAGTCTTGGTGTATTCTAGAACTTGCCCTTTTGCATTTACAAACAAGCTTTCTTCATAGTAGTGGACTGAAGACATCCCATACAATAGATACTGATTTTTGTTTTGCTCTTCAGCCATGGCTTTAAGATCACCCAAAATAGCGGGAATGGTTCCAGTCAAATGATTTTCCGCAAGGTCCAGCACATGCAGTGAATCTAAATTGGAGACGTCAGACGGAAGTTCCCCGGAAAAGGCATTGGACCTCAAGTTAAGAATTCTAAGATGGCTGAAAGCAGCTCCCATCCATGATGGAATGCTACCTGATAATTTGTTGTAACTGAGATCCAGGGTTTCCAGATTTGATAAATGTTGGAAAGATGGAGGAAGCTCTCCAGAAAGCTTATTCTTGTTTAGGTGCAGAGACCGAAGCTGCTTTAATTTACCCAGTGATACTGGAATCATTCCAGACAAACCATTGTTCCCAAGGTCAAGAATCCTTAGGTTAGAGCAATTATTTATGGTCGAAGGGATGCTTCCTACCAATCCATTCCTTGAAAGATCAATGACCTCAACATTCCACATATGTCCCACAGAAGCAGGGATGGTTCCTTTTATTTCATTATCTGAAAGAGAAAGGAACCACAGTTCTGGCATGAATTCACCTATGCGCTGTGGGATAGGACCAGAAAATTTATTGTCAGATAGATCTAGTAAGTAAGCCCCACGGTTTGGAAGAGGAATGGGTCCTTGAAAGAGGTTGGAACTGAAATCAATAGTCGCAAAGGGGCCAAGATTCAGTGGATTTGGTAACTGACCTTGTAAATGATTGAGAGACAGATTTACCCACCCTATGTTAGAAGAAATATTCCAAAACCAGTTTGGTATGGAACTTGAAATGCTGGCATTTGAGAGAACAAGATACTCAACTTCCTTTTGTGACTTGAGCCAAAGTGGAAATGAAGGACCTAAATGACATGAACCCATCTCAAGAAAGTGGATTTGGAATGGAGGAACCCAATGGGAACTGACATTCAAAGTAAAAGAATTGGAGGACAATAATAAATATTTCAGCTTACTTAGCTTGGAAAAATTTTCTTCAGAGAGAATTCCAATCAAATTGTTGAAGGAAACATCCAGGTAAACCAATTCAGAAAGCTGTCCGAAACTGTCTGGAAGAGTCCCTTTCAGTCTGTTGGTTCCAAGCCACATATTGGTCAAGTGTTGCAATGTCCCTAAAGAAGCAGGGATGCGACCTTGAAGATTGTTATCATCCATTCTGAGTTCCACAAGCTCTTCAAGCTCACCCAACCATTCCGGCAGTTTTCCAGTTAACTGATTGCTTGACAAACTTAAATGGGTGAGATTGGGCAAAGGACTTTCAGAACTGCAATTTTCAGGCACCTCAAGGAATGTTGGTAGACTTCCTGTCAAGTTATTAAACCCCAAGTTCAAATACTTTAAGTTGCAAAGAATTCCGATTGAGCTTGGAATTGTACCTGTATAAGTAAAAGAACACATCAAGCAATAGCTTAATTAGCTAATAGTAACAATAATGATGCTAAATAATAAGAAACTAAATTCATAGACAACTGAATTAAAGAGAAGATACAATTTTGTACTTCTTGTAAAGTATTAATCAAATTACACATACACGCGAGTAGAAAATAAAGAAAAAAGACAAGATTTTGAACGTGATTCGATGATCAATGTGATCTTTATGTCCATGGAGTGCTTCAACACTCAAGAATTCACTAATCAAAAGGAATGTGAAGGGTCATAATGGTAAAATTCTTGAAAAAACCCGCTTAATTGCAACCGCATTCTCTGAAAACAAAACCCTAAAATATCAATAGGTTAAATATATAATAAAGATAAACTCGTTATTCACCACATAAAAAAAAAAAAAAAAAAAAAAATCTCTAGAGACACTACCCCCTTCAACCCCTACAAATTCAACGGAGAGTTCAACCTCCAATATCCTGAGCGAAATGCAACAAAATTGACCTAGGCAACACAGTCCAATATAAAGCACTAATGAAACAAAAGGGAAGAAAAAGTAACTGATTTTTCCTTTGTTTGGATATGCAGTAAAGTTGTTTCAATAGACAGTTAATTTATCTATATAAACAAGTTCCTTTTTATGGTAACCTCAACATTATTCATCTAATATCAAAATGATGAGTTAAGGTAAATTTTTGTAGGCAAGAGGGGGAATTTACCATGTAAGTTATTTGAAGCCAAAATGAGCACCTCTATCCTTCTCCAGCTTCCCTTCAACAACTGGGCGCAACTGCCTTTCAGATTTTTATTACCAGAGAGATCCAAGTACTGCAAATTAGGTAGCTCACTGAGATCCAGCGGAACCCTCCCCATAACTCACTGTTGCTTATGTCTATGGATACAAGGCTGCTGACATTCACAAGCCATTCAGGAAACTTTGAATTGAAGGCGTTCTGACTGATAGATAGAATAGCAAGTGAACTAAAATTGGAAGAACCTAGGGATGAAATTGAACCAGAGAGGGTACACCCAAGAAGATGCAGATCAGTTAAAATTGGAAGCTTACTTAACACCCCAGCCCAATGAGGCCCCACCATTGAAAGGTTGGCATGGTTCATGTTAAGATTCTTCAAGGAAACAAGACCAGCCATCCAGTCAAGATTATCAGACCATAAATAAGAAATTTCGGAAGAAAGATCAAGAGACTGCAAGTTAGAGAGGTTTCCCAAATTTGGAGGAATTGCACCACTAAACCCAGAATTTGATAGGTTTAGATATTGTAAATTTTTTAACGATCCAAAGAATTGAGGAATTGAGATGTCATCAAATGAGTTGCCACTCAAATCTAAATACCTCAAGAACTTGAGTTTCTTCAACGAGGGTCTAATCTCTCCACTCAATTTCGTAGAACTCCAATTCTGATAATCACTAAAACTATCATATGAGTTACGAAGATCTATTGAAACCACAACTCCTGTGCTATTTTTACAATTAATTCCTTCCCAGTGACAACAGTTGCTACCTTTCCATGATGAAAACCGATTCTTGGAGTATTTGAGACCATTTTTGAAGTCAACAAGAGCTTCTCGATCGGACTCTAAGCAATTTCCCGAATGGACATCGCCATTACAAGCAAATTCTGTGGTTATTAGACAAAGGGTGGCGAAAATGAAACCAAGAACCAAAATTCTCTCCATTTGACATTCAATTCTGCAGCTGCAAACAGATTAAAAAAAAATTAAAAATAGAAGCAATGCAGAGAATTAAACAGAAGTATAATCCAGAAGTACAACTTGCCCGGTTAAAGAAGCGATGCAAAGAAGATAACTGAAAGATCCAACCATGTGAGCATTAATAAAAGGGGCTTTCTTAGTCTTTTGTTTCATATTATTTGTCAAAACTCCTTAATGAAATGACTCGAGATGCTTTTCTTGACTTAACATCAAATTTCAGGTGGACTAAAACATTGAGGGGTATAGAAAAAATTTCTAGTGACTGAATAACATTTTCCATGATCACACCACCCTTTAAATTTTTCCCTGCCCCATACGTTATTTCCACGAGGACTTGTGTTATTCTAGAACATTATTTCAAGTTCTATTTTTAATTTCATTATATATCTTCATAGTATACTTTTATGTTATGTTTGGTCCCAAAAAAATTGAGAGAAAAAAAGAAAGAAAAAAAATTTAAATTTAAAGTCTATAAATAATTTTTATGGATATGTTTGATTCCTAAAAAGTTTGAGAGAAAATGTGATAGAAAAAATAGAACGAATAAAAAAATAAAGGAAAATAAAAAATAGATTTTAAGTTAATAAATTATTTTTATATCTTACTTCAAACTTATTTTACTTATTAAACTCTTCTTTATAGAGATTAAATGATTTAATTATATATATATATATATATATATATATATATATATATATATATAAGTTTCTTATTAATTTTAATTATATTTTTTTTTATTTTCGATAGTAAAACCAAATATGAGAAAATTATTTTTCTTAATATTTTATTTTCTTTCCTTGATATTTTTTGAAAACCAAACACAACCTATATATTTCTTCAAATTCATTTATCTTATTTTTCTTCGATTATATAAAAATTAAATAATTTTAAAATGCATAAGTTTTTAAATAATTTTAATTATATTTGATTTTTTTTTTATATTTTCCATAGTGATACCGAATATGAGAAAATCATTTTATTTAACATTTTTTTTTTCTTTTTTCTTAGTACTTTTTAAGAACAAAACATAGACTTAAGGAATGTTTCAAAATAATTTAATTAGTGAATTCCTTTGCAATTGAAAGTCTACGTATTCATTTTATTTAACATTTTTTTTCTCTTTCCTTAGTAATTTTTAAGAACCAAATATAGACTTAATATAATTGAAATTACCCGATTAAAGAGGATAACTGAAAGATCCAACCATTTGAGCATTAATAGAAGGGGCTCCAGCTATTCCCTAATTTTCTTAGTCTTTGTTTCCTATTATTTGTCAAAACTCCTTAACTCTTACTCCACCGAAAATGACTCGATATTTGTCAAAACATCAATTTCGGGTGGACTAAAACATTGAGGGGTATAGAAAAAATTTCTAGTGACTGAATAACATTTGCCCAACGAAAAGAAGGTAAAGAAATTTGTGTTGAGCTTTTTTTTCAAATACATGTGATATATTTTAAGATTATGTTTGATTTTTCAAAAAGTATTAAGAAAAAAAAATGTAAGGAAAAATGGTTTTTATTTTTTATTTTTTTATTTGGTTTCATTGTGAAAAATGTTACAGAAAATCAAATATAATTGAAATTAGTTAAAAATTTTATAAATATTTAAATTATTCAATCTTTATATAATTAAGGAAAATAAGTGAAATAAGATATAAAAAAATTATTGATTTCAAATATATATATATTTTTATTTTCCTTTATTTTTTGTTCCTTCTAATTTTCTTTTCTATTTTTTCTCTGTCATATTTTCCCTCATATTTTTTGAGAACCAAACATAGACTAAGCATTTTTCTGAGAGAAATATATATATTTTCAAATATATAAAATACTCATTTTAAACTTTGAAATATCTTACCTGAGAGAAATAATAGATGTAAATCAAGGTATTATGAATAAGTTAAAAGCTTAGATTATTCAACATAAAAATAACATTATTTAATCTATGGGATTGCTTGGTGGTGTAATTTGGAAATTTATAGTATTATTTGGTATTCTTATTTTGGAAAACAATTTTTAAAAATGAAATTAAATAGAAAACAGATCCATAGAACAAATAGAAATTGATTTAGCTTGTTTTCAAAGACAAAAAGAAAAATATAAAGAAATAAAAATAATAGTTTAAAAAATTTTAAAAAGCAAATGAAGTAAACACAATCTCTTTCCTCTTTCATTTCTCTTTGCCATCCAATACCAAAATCATCAAATATGATTTTTCTTAATTACATGTATTCTTTTAATTTTCTTTAACCTCTCTAAATTTTTTCATTAGTGAAATAGATTCCAAATCAAGTAATATTTAATATATAGGATTTATTCATTTTTACAAATAATTTAAAACTCAAAAATCAATCCAATTAATACTAAGCAGCCATCAAACTCAAAGTCGATCCAATTAATATTAAAAAACGAAGAACCTTACAACTATATTGAAAGGTGATATCTTTTGAAGCATTCAAGACCTTACAACCATACTAAAGGTGACATCTTTGAAAAATTCAAGTCCACACAAGATAATGGCCTTACAACCATATTGAAGGATGATATCTTTTAAAATATTCAAGACCTTACAACCATATTGAAACATTCAAGACCTTACAACATTCAAGTCCATGAAAAATATTCTCCACACAAGATGATATTAGATAAGTTTAATATTCTCAAATTATTATGAATCATGTAGGACTAACTTGGCCAATATTATTACAAAATTAAAGATTTATTATCCAATACCAAAATCATCAAATATGATTTTTCTTAATTACATGTATTCTTTTAATTTTCTTTAACCTCTCTAAATTTTTTCATTAGTCAAATAGATTCCAAATCAAGTAATATTTAATATATAGGATTTATTCATTTTTACAAATAATTTAAAACTAAAAAATCAATCCAATTAATACTAAGCAGTCATCAAACTCAAAGTCAATCCAATTAATATTAAAAAACGAAGAACCTTACAACTATATTGAAAGGTGACATCTTTTGAAACATTCAAGACCTTACAACCATATTGAAAGGTGACATCTTTGAAAAATTCAAGTCCACACAAGATAATAGCCTTACAACCATATTGAAGGATGATATCTTTTAAAATATTCAAGACCTTACAACCATATTGAAACATTCAAGACCTTACAACATTCAAGTCCATGAAAAATATTCTCCACACAAGATGATATTAGATAAGTTTAATATTCTCAAATTATTATGAATCATGTAGGACTAACTTGGCCAATATTATTACAAAATTAAAGATTTATTATCCATAATGATAAATTATGAAAAGTTGTTTTAAATCCAAATATGTCAAAGTAGCTAGGTGTACCATTAATATAATTAAGACCAAATTATTTTACTATATACACTTAATAGATTAAACACTATATCTATCTTGCAACTTAAATAATTACTTTTAATTTCAAAGGAAAATGGTATTAGAAAATAATATGATCTGATACACAAACTTAATTCCTTCAATCCTAACTAATGAGAAACATACACATGATATCACCTGATGATAATAGATTAGTTTCTTTCAATTATTTGTTATTATACAAATATCTAATAACTTAATTTGCCTGTATTCCATTTCCAATGTGGGATTGAGATTGCATTTTTAAAGCTAAAAAAAAAAACACAATATGCAAGTGAAGGGCTTCGAACACCTTGAGTAAGAGATCTCTTTGTAAGGTTGTTGGTGCACTAGGACTTTCATTCATTTCATTATTTATTTATACACCAAAATCATCCAAGAGTAATATTGTTTTAAATATCTTAAGAATTGGATGATTTCATGTTTTCAACTAAAACCTTGTGTTAAATGATTTTTAAACTTTTGTTAAAAGGTTTTAAGTTGAAAAAGGTTGAGTGTTGAGCAAAAAAAAAAAATGGCTCAATCGGTCGACCGGTTGTGCTCGTCCGGTCAAGGACCGGTTGAGGGAGGCCAAAAATTTTCTCTCTCTCCTAATGGCCTTCTCTTCCCGGTCAAGGTTGAACCTCAACTGGTTGAGGCTCAACGGTCACTTTCCCTAACGGCTAGTCAACCAGTCGACCCCTAGCTCGACCGATCAAACCCCCAACGGCTAGTATGACTTTTTTCTTTTATAAAAAGGCTCCAAACTTCATTATTTCATAAGCTAAACCTTCCTAAATCTTTCTTGATTATATTTGAGCCTTGGAAGAGTATTTTTGAGTGCACCATTATTTCAAAACTTGCATATCTTTAGTGCACCATTCAATCCTAGTTTCTCTTGTATCATTTGAGCTTAAAGTTCTTGTGCTAGGATTTTTGAGAGATCATTTTATTTGTAAATCTTGGAGAGGAATTTTCTCAAGTGAGGGGTATCACTTAAGAGGTTGTTCAAGAGTGGGATAACTCTTGAGAAGTGTAAAGGGTGCTTGGAGCCAAAATTCCAAGAGGGTGAATTGGAACCATAATCCAATTGTAAAGAGATTGGAAGCTTGGTTAAAGTTTCAAGATAGTGGAACCCTCACTCGATTAGGAGGTTGAGGAGAGTGGACGTGGGCAAAGAAGTGTCAAACCACTATAAACTCTCATGTTTGCACTCTCTCTTCCCTAACTCTTTTAAATTATATGCAATTGTGTTTATTTTGTTTATTATATATTTGCATATAATTGTCTCTTATTTTTGCATAGTTTAAATTTGTGAAAAAGATACCATCAGCCTATTTACCCCTCCTCCTCCTCCTCCCCCCCCCCCCCCCCTCCCTCTAGGGTGATTACCGTAGTTTGGATTAGCCTCAAATTCCTAACAATTGGTATCAGAGCAAAGCTTCTTGTTAAGACTTAACCGTCTAAGAAGTAATGGTTATTCCATCAACCTCATCCCAAGTTGAAAGTTTTTCAACCACCCGACCTCCACTTTTCATGGGAACCGATTATCCCTATTGGAAAACCAAAATGACTTGGTTTATCCAATCTACTAATCTTGATTTATGGGATGTCATTGAAGATGGTCCCCACATTCCTTCAAAATTAAAAAATGGAGTGATGGTTCCAAAACTTAAGCATGAATGGGATGAACTTGATAGAAAGAAAGTTCAATTAAATGCCAAAGCCGTTTTTATCTTACATTGTGCTATTGATAGAAATGAATTTAATCGTATTTGGCATTGTAAGTCAGCTAAAGAAATTTGGAAACTATTAGAAGTCACTTGTGAGGGAAACGACCAAGTTAAACAGTCTAAAATCAATATCCTTATGCATGATTATGAATTATTTTCTATAAAGGATTTTGAATCTATTGTTGAGATGTTTTCTAGGTTTCTTGTGATTGTGAATGAATTTGAAGCCTTAGGAAAGACCTACACCGAAGTAGAGAAAGTCATGAAGATCTTAAGGTCTCTACCAAAGAAATGAGAAACAAAAGTGACGACTATTCAAGAATCGAAGGATCTCACCAAGCTCTCACTTGAAGAACTCATTGGGTCACTCATGACTTATGAGATAGAGTTGTACAATCATCAAAGAGTTGAAGAAAATGAGAAAAGTATAGCCTTTATGGCTATAACAAATGATGATGAAGAGGAAGAGGGTGAAAGTGAAAGTGATGAGGTAAAATCCAATTCTAACCGTTTTGATTTTCAAGATGAGCTTCAAAAATTATATTTTAATCTTGAAAAACTTGGTTCCAAAAATATCCCTCTCAAGAAAAAGATTTCTTGTCTTCTAAATGAGCTCAATGAGGATAATGAAAATTTTGAAAATATTGGAAAGACAAAAATCCCTTTTAAAAAGGAAAATGAGGAGCTAAAAATTCTCAAATGACCAAAAGACTTTTGATATGATTTTGGCAAATCAAAAATTACAATTTTTAATAAAAGGAGGCTAGCCTATAAGCTTTTAAAAAAAAAAATCATTTTTTTTAAAAGGAAGCCTCTAGTTTTTCACCTTCAACTATTTGCAATTTTTGTGAAAAATGAGGTCACATTAGTAATATTTGTCCCTTAAGAAAATCTCCTCATGTTCTTCAAAACTCTAAATTATTTTGGATTCCAAAGGGAAGAAAGACTAACCCTCTAGGACCTAAAAGGATATGGGTACCAAAGGTTACTAAATTTGTTTTGTAGGAATCCATGCAAAAAGGAGGATATGCTTACATTGGAAGAAATGCATTGATAATATTGGTAATGGTATCCCTTCTAAAGCTAAATTTGCAATTGGTATCCCTTTGCTAACACTTGGTATATCTTTTGATAATATAATTTTTGGTATCACTTTGATAAAATTGGCATATTTGTTAAACCAAGGTTTTGGATTTAAAAAGAAGATTTTTTATATATACCTATATAAAATTGAATGATCATATGCTTGTATGCCCTAAATATGTTATTCAATGCATGTTATATATCTTTTTAAATGCATATGTTCTCCCATATATATTTTTCCCAATCATGCTTTAAATTGGGAATGCTCTAAAGATGAGCAATCTTTTATTTGGAAACTATTCTCAAATGGAAAATGGGGAGATTCATTTTTCATGAGAAATCATATCATGCTTATTGTTTATTGTTTTAAACTTTTGATAACATGTGATTCTCCTTGTATACTTTATTGAAACGTTTTGTTGATGACAGAAAGGGGGAGAAGTAATGGTAGGTTGCTAACTTGGGAAGATATTTCAAATATTGTTTTAGCAATCCTATTCATATTGATGCTATGTGCTTTTTTGGTTATATTTGTATGCATTATATTTAATAATAATGTCTTGCCGAATTGCTAAATTGCTCTTTATGTTATTTATGTTTAATTATATCATTTTAAGCATCCTTAATATACTCGAAAGTTTCTAAACTTGAATATTTTCTAAATTCAAAGGAACATATATTGAGGGGGAGCTTTTTAGCAACCTTGGTTTTGTCATCATTAAAAAGGGGGAGATTGTGAAACCAAGGTTTAGTTAATCTTGATGTTGATGATAACAAAACAAGGTTTAGAACTAATGATCATATTTCAAGTGTGATTAGGCAAGACGACTTCCAAAGTGGCAATCCAAAGACAAATCAGGCCAAAGAGAAATCATGAAGAAGAAGACCACCTCAAATAGAAGAGTTTTTCAAGACCAAAACTTCTTAAGATCTCTTTTTAAGGTTGTTGGTGCACTAGGACTTTCATGCATTTCATTCTTTATTTATGCACCAAAATCATCCAAGAGTAATATTGTTTTAAATATCTTAAGAATTGGATGATTTCATGTTTTCAACTAAAACCTTGTGTTAAATTATTTTTAAACTTTTGTTAAAAGGTTTTAAGTTGAAAAAGGTTGAGTGTTGAGCCAAAAAAATGGCTCCACCGGTCGACCGATTGTGCTCGTCCGGTCGAGGACCGGTTGAGGGAGGCCAAAAAGTTTTTTTCTCCTAGTGGCCTTCTCTTCCCAGTCAAGGTTGAACCTCAATCGGTTGAGGTCTGGTTGAGGCCTAATAGTCACTTTCCCTAACGGCTAGTCAATCGGTCGAACCCCCAATGGCTAGTATGACCTTTTTCTTCTATAAAAAGGCTCAAAACTTCATTGTTTCATAAGCTAAACCTTCCCAAATCTTTCTTGATTATATTTGATCCTTGGAAGAGTATTTTTTAGTGCACCATTATTCCAAAACTTGCATATCTTTAGTGCACCATTCAATTCTAGTTTCTCTTGTATCATTTGAGCTTAAAGTTCTTGTACTAGGATTTTTGAGAGATCATTTTATTTGTAAATCTTTGAGAGAAATTTTCTCAAGTGAGGGGTATCACTTGAGAGGTTGTTCAAGAGTGGGATAACTCTTGAGAAGTGTAAAGGGTGCTTGGAGCCAAAAGTCCAAGAGGGTGAATTGGAACCATAATTCAATTGTAAAGAGATTGGAAGCTTGGTTGAAGGTTCAAGATAGTGGAACCCTCACTCGGTTAGGAGATTGAGGAGAGTGGACGTAGGTAAAGAAGTGTCAAACCACTATAAACTCTCGTGTTTGCACTCTCTCTTCCCTAACTCTTTTAAATTATATGCAATTGGGTTTATTTTGTTTATTATATATTTGCATATAATTGTCTCTTATTTTTACATAGTTTAAATTTGTGAAAAAGAGATCATCACCCTATTTACACCCCCCTCCCCCCCTCTAGGGTGATTACCATAGTTTGGATTAGCCTCAAATTCCTAACACTTTCTTTAAAGCCTTTGGCAACTAAATGAGCTTTATACTTTTCTATGGACCCATCTTGTTTTAACTTTATTTTAAAGATCCACTTACAACCAATAGTCTTTCCACCAGGAGGTAAATATACTAACTCCCATGTATGATTATACATGATTGATTCGATTTCACTATTAATGGCCTTCTTCCAGAATGGTGCATCAGGAGAAGTTATAACTTCTTTGTAGGATCTAGGGTTCTCATTTATTAGGAAGATGTAGAAATGATCTCCAAGGTTTTTTTCTTTCCTATCTTTTTTCCCCTCTCTAGGTTCAAATTTAGAAGGTTCAATAGACTTGTCTCTACTTGTTTTTTGAACTTGTTGTTCACGATTTAGTTTCACAGGAAAGATTTTTTCAAAGAAATCTGCATTCTTTATTTCTATTATAGTATTGACATCTACATGACTGTTTTCTAGCTTAGTAATAAGAAACCTATATGTCGCACTATTTTCAGCATAGCCAATGAACATTGCATCAAAACTTTTAGGACCTAGTTTTCGTTTTTTTAGGTTCAGGGATAAGAATTTTAGCTAAACACCCCTACATTTTCAGGTATGCTATATTAGGTGCATAACCCTTCCACAACTCATAAGGAGTTTTACCAGTTTTCTTGTAAGGTATTCTATTTTGAATATGACATGCAGATAGGATAGCTCCCCCCCACAAGTTCAAGGGTGCTCCTGAACTTACCAACATTGCATTCATCATTTCTTTTAAGGTCCTATTTTTTCTTTCTACTACTTAATTAGACTCAAGGGAATAAGGAGGAGTAGTTTCGTGAATGATCCCATGATCTTCACAAAAAGAATTAAAGGGGATAGACTCATACTATCCTCCCCTATCAATTCTAAGCCTTTTAATTTTCTTAGTTAGTTGATTTTCCACTTCATTTTTGTACTTGATGAAAGCATCTCTTGCTTCATCTTGGTTTCTCAAAAGATATACCCTTGTATACCTTGAGTAGTCATCTATGAAAGTTATGTAGAATTGTTTACCACCTCTAATCATTGTATTTTTTAGGTCTCCTAAGTCACTGTGTATTAAACTTAGTAGATCTTATTCTCTTTCAACTGATTTGCAAGATTTCTTTGTGGTTTTAGATTCTACACAAAATTTACATTTTCTATGGTTTTCTAAGGATAGTTTAGGGATTAAACTCAATTCAACCATTTTATTCATATATGAAAAGTTCACATGTCCTAGTCTACCATGCCAAATATCACAAGAATCAACTATGTAAGCAGAAGAAAAAGATGCATTATTATTGATAATATTAAAAACATTCAACATAAATAAACCTTGATTACAATAGTCCTTTCCCACAAATGCATCATTCTTGGTTAAAACTATTTTATCAAAGTCAAACAATATCCTCACTCCTGCTTTCCCAAGTAGAGATAATAACACCAAGTTCCAGCGGATATTTGGCACATGAAAAACATCATTAAGGACAAGCACTTTTTCAGAGGTTAGCTTGAGGAGAACTTTCCCTTTGCCAATCACTAGAGTAGATCTAGAATCACCCATGAATACTTGTTCCTCTCCTTCCTTTAGAGTGGTATAGGAAGTAAATGCACTTCTGTTTCCACAAATGTGCCTGGTAGCCCCAAAGTCTACCACCCAATCCTTCATATTGGTGACCATGCTCACCTTAAAGGATATTACTGTTGTGATCACCTCAGCGTCTGCCAAATTTGTCTTTGAATTGGATTGCTCAGTTCTCTTCTTGTGGCGACATTGAGCTGCATGGTGTCCAAACTTGCCACAGACAAAGCAATTTCCCCGTTTTTTAATAGTTGAGTTATGGACCTTGTTTGATGCATTAGGTTTCATCTGAGAGTTTTGTTTCTAGGACCTATTGTTTTTGGGTTTAGATTTTTCTTCTACTACATTAGCCTTAGAAGACAATTCCTTAGCTTTCTCAATATTGTCCCTATTTAGGTTTTGTTCCTCAATCCTAACATGGATTATGACATCCTCTAGGAACATTTGTTTCCTTTTATGTTTCATGTTATTTTTGTAATCTTTCCAAGACTCTAGAAGAGTCTCTACTAAATAACCAGCCACAAAAGATTCGGGTAATTTAATGTCTTCAATAGCTAAGTCATTAATCAACAAGTGGTGGTCATGGATTTAAGATGATACATCTTTATCCTCAGTCATTTGGAAATTTCTAAAATTCCCTATAGGATATTTTTGAGTTCCTGCATCTTCCAAAATATATTTTTTTATTCATTGCATCCCAAATTTCTTTTGCAACTTTAAATTGACAGTAAATATCAAAAAGTTCATTAGAAAGGGTGCTCAAAATAGCATTCCTAATTTGTTTATTTCCAGTTTCCCAGGTTGGTAACAAATGAGAACCATCTTCTAGTTTTGGGTCAATCAAAATGGGTCCCAAGTTCACTACATCAATTGCTGAGAAAACTCTTTCTTACCATCTTTTAAAGAATATCCTATTGAAGGAATCAATTTTAGAGGTGTCAGGATGGGTGTGAACTAGGGAAGCTTCCATTTGGATATATTTCAAGATTGTTGGTTTTAAGGGTATGGAAACAAATGACTAGCTTAAAAGACACAAACAAGAACAAAATTAATAAGAAGAAAAACTTATCGGTTGAAGCATGACAAACACTGTCCTTGAAATAGATCCACCTTCATTGAAGACGAACTCAGTGCACTAGGATACCAGTGGTTTGCCTCCAAGATTCAACAGCCAGATCTTGCCTTGAGTGTACTTTGTAAGCGAGATGTGTATAGCTCGGGTTTTGAAAATATTCCTCCAGATAGATGTATGAAAATACTCCTTGAAAAACCCTCTAAAAAATTCTCTGAAAAAATTGGTATTCATATATAGAGAATGAGGGGTGATTTGCTTTTATAGGCCACTAACATAGTCCTAATGGGAATCTACTTGTAATCAGAACATGATTCAAAGTGGAAGGAGAATCTACTTATAAGTGGAATGAGACTCCACTAGTACAATCTCAATAGGACTCTTTAAAAAAATAGAAGACTAATAGAATAAAATAAAATAAAATAAAATAAAATAGAAATAATTTTCAAAAGGATTATTCCCAAAAATATAAGACTAATAGAATAACATAAAATAAATTAAATTATTTACACTTTTCCCACAGAAAATCAGTTCAATATGCATCCAACGGAGAAATACTTTGTAGTTTTGTTGTATGTATATGTTTTACGTAGTTTGGCATTTGTGTTGTAGTCTATGATATAGGTTCCATAATTTTTGTCTTTATTTGGACTTTAATCCGACAAACTCTCTCTAACCTTTTTTCCACTTGAGCAAAGCTTTGAGTGGCGCTGATCTCGGTAGACGATTGGGCGGGAGCTACTTTTCTATGATATTGGGGATCGATATTAACTGAGAAAATAATCATTTTTTTTTAAGAAAATGATTTCAAATTTTATTATCAGAAAAAAAAAAAAAAAAAAAGGTTTTTAACCTATGCTGTTTATAGAAAAAAATTTTAAGGGTTTTTTTTTATTCTTTTTTGTTTATAGAAAATGAAGATGACTTCATATTTTTCCAGTCTTATTTATAGAATAATAAAAATAAAATATTAATATCTATCTTTTATAATTTTTACTACATATTATCATCTTTTAACCAAAAAAAAAAAGAAAAAACTTTTAATTTTACTATTTATGGTACTTGGGGTGAGTTATTCTCAAAATTGGGCTTACAAATCTATAATGCCAAAAGGCTAATTTGTTTAGTTTAATTGTTTTTAAATTTATAATAATAAAATAATTATTTTCCTAAAAATTAAGAAATTAAATTTATTTTACTGTTTTTAAATTTATATTAAAAATAAAATTATTGATGTGATAGGATTATATTATTTATGATGGAACACAATTAATAAAAAAATGGATCATAGCATCTAACTAGGCTCAATGAAATCAAGCTTAAAATAAGTTTGAAAGTGTCACGTTATACTTTAATAATCAAAATAATAATAACAATAACAATGATAATAATAATAATAAATAAATAATTTTATTAATTATAATTAATAATAAAAAATAAAAAATAATATTATTTTTAGCACCATGAATTTATATTAAAATATTAGTTGATATGATTGCATGAAGTCAAGCTACAATATAACACTAATAATAAAAATAATTATTGGGATAACTTTTATTTCTATAAAAAAAAATAAAAAATATATTATTTCAAAATATATTTTTCCTTTTTTTTTTTTAAATTTTAATTTATTGCTTTTAAATTTATATTAAAAATAAAATTATTGATGTGAGAGGATTATATTATTTATGGCGGGACACAATTAATAAGAAAGTGGATCATAACATCTAACTAGATTCAATGAAATTAATCAAAATAATAATAACAATAATAATAATAATAATAATAATAAATAATTCTATTAACTATAATTAATAATAAAAATGATTTTTTTTTTTATTTTTAACAAAATGAATTTATATTAAAATATTAGTTGACATGATAGCATCAAGTCAAGTTACAACATGACACAAATAATTAAAATAATTGTTGGGATAACTTTTATTTCTGTAAAAAAAATATATTATTTCAAAATATATTTTTCCTTTTTTTCTTTTTTTAAAAAAAAAGAAAATTAAATTAGACCCATTTGCTTCTAGGAGTTGTGAGGGCGTTTCTGCGTCCACATCGCCAAGCTCCACAGTATCACCAGGCCCTACAAAAATCCAAACCCAGGATGGCCTCCTCTCCACGTCTCCGTAAGTCCTCACAATTCCTTACTTTTTTTTTTTTTTTGTCTTAATTCGCCATACCCACTTCCAATTTTCCCTTTTTCTCTGAGAATCTTTTGTGAAAGTTTCAATTTTATAATGCTTTTCATCTCACCCTTATTGCAGAATTAGGGTCTTTTAAGACTGTATTAAGAGTCCCATATTCGGAAACCTGAAATTTTCAATTGGGGTGGTTTTTTATGGGTCCAAATCGATAAGGAGTTTTGCCCAGAAATGTGTTTTAGCAGAAGAGAGTGGTAGTTACTTCAAATTTGTAACTTTTGGTTTGCGCTTTGTTTGTTTTGTTTTGCATCTTTTGGTTGGCGATTGTGAAGTGTCAAATTTGTCATTGTTTCCTGCAATTTAGGTTTGGACCAAGAATAAGTTGAAGCCTGTTAACCTTATTGTTGTTAATCATGTTGGTATGCCTTGTTGGTCAATTACCCTGTTGCTAAAACTTTTGAGTTAAATTTGTAGTTTAAATCCATGTGTTGAATCCTTGGCTTTTAAGAGGTCTAGTTTGAATCTCACCACTTATTTATTCCCTTTGTATTGAATCGATGTGGGAGAGAAACAGGGAATCCATGGAGGCTAGTGTTAAGGCAATTATCACAACTATTAAGCTACTTCATTTAATATACATTGTTGATCCATTATCTAATAGCATAAGCTCTAGGATTAAGTGGTTATTAACATTTACTAAGGTTGGAATTCCTATCTTATCTTGGTAAGGTAGATGACTTCTTCTCTCAATTTATGGGGCTAGGGGAAGCACCCAACAACTAAGGTAAATGGTTTCTCAACTCCCAAAATTGCTAAGTTAATTTATTAATGCAAGAAACGCTTCCCCTTCTACCAACAGGTTAAGAGGGTATTTCCTTCACTTACTCTGCTTCTTGTTTCCATGTTTGGGCTATAAGGTAAATGTGGGGTGCTAATCCCTTCCAATTTTGTTTCCATGTATTAATATTGTTGGAGTATATAGTTGCAAACTAGAAGAATATAGTTGGAGGAATGGGACATGCTTTTGTAGATGGTGTCTCAAACTCAATTCCCATGCTTAAACTTTTTGAGTTTAATTTGTAGTTTAAAATAGTGTTGAATCCTTGGCTTTTGAGGAGTCTTAGGTTTGAACCTCACCACTTATTTATTCTCTTTGTATTCAATACATATGTGAGAGGATGTCTTAAGGCAATTATCATAAGTATTAATCGGCCTAACGTACATTGTTAATCTACTAATTAATAGCATAAGCTGTTGGACTGTAACCAACATTTCCCAAAGTTAGAATTCCTATCTTATTTTGGTAAGATAGATGACTTCTTCTCTCAATTTACAAGGCCTTGATGCACTCTACAACTAAGGCAAAGGGCTTCCTGAGTTCCAAATTGCTAAGTTAATTCACTGATGCAAGAATTCCTATCTTATTTTAGTATAATAGATACACCTGGCAATTTCTTGTATCCTTTTTCTTGGTCATCATCTTGCTAATTTATTTAGAAGTGGTCAAATGGCCACAAACTAAAATTACCTCTCTCTCTCTCTCTCTCTCTCTCATGCACATAAATACACATCATTTTTTGCTCAGTCTTTGTGAACTATAGTTCCCTTATTATTAGAATTCTGTTAATTCCTCATATTAGTTTGAAATTTTATTTTTTTGATTTATTTATTTATTTATTTTTATCTTTGTATTGGAAGATGTAAGTTATGTTGGATATTTATAGTTTTGTAACTTCAATAGTTCTTTTTTTTTTTTTTTTTCTGTAGCAAGAAGAAAGCTTAAGCTCAAGGTTCATGTTGTATATATATGCTTTACATAGTTTGATTGTACACCAAGTGTTTGTTTGCTTCGGTTTGTAGTCTATGATATAGGTTTCATACTTAGTCGCCTACCATTTATTTATTTTTATTGCAATTGTCATAATTACCATATATTCTTTTTGTTTTCTGCTTTGTATATTGATTTTTGAGATTGACATGTCATTTTAAAATGTACTTTTATAATATGCTGTGTTTATTACATATTCAGACTGAGGTCAATGGTGCGTTCCTTTTTTCTGCAATGTGCTCTCTTTAAAGTTAGTGAATTTGTTGCAGTCTGAACATAATTTAATCCATAGGACATGTATTGCAGAAAACACCTACATTCCACAGTTTATTGAAACAATAGCAACACATTACCTGTGCGGAGCACTTCAAGAGGTCACTGTAGCTACAATTTTGAGCTGATAACATCAAACGTGCAGCCCTTAAATGCAGCTTCTTTGTTGCCTGGTGAATTTTTTGCTCATATATACTGCTTTGCGTTTATCTTCTATGTGTGCCATGGTTACTATCACAATATCCAATAGCAACATGCCATGTTCTCACTTTTCAACCTTCCTTCATGGTTTTGATCTACTACTGCACTATGATTAAGTTTACCACAAATCTGACAAGTTATGTTACCTGAAGAATTTGAATTGCTACTGCTCTTATGATTTTAATCAGCTTGCTTCTCAAAATTAATTCTATGAATCTTGATTATAACACAGGTAGTTGCCATTTCGCTAATTTGAAGCTACCCATTGATCATTTTGACTAGTATTATTGTTGAGAAATAAAGGTTGTTGGATATTGGCTCAAAACAATGATCAATTAGTCAACCGATGATGAAGTCAATTGCAATGTTGATGTATATAACTTGACATGTAAAAGAGAAAATAAAAAATAAAAAAATTGTACAATTACAGTTCAATGGCAAGAAATGATATGGTCCTTCAATGGATGTGGGGGACTTTTCAGATCACATTAATTGTTTATCCCTTGTGTGTTTGTTGTGGTGTTTCTATTAGTCTCAATCCTTCTTAAGATTGGTGCTAGTATTTTTTGAGTTGTTACTGCTCTATTCATTCTAAGGCTAAAATATTCTCTCTAAACTTCAAATTTTTCTTCACAGATTTGATGAATTGCTTTCCAAATCAAGATTATTGTAAGCTTACACAAAGTACAACATGAAATTACATACAATATTTAATTCATTGTAAGTTCACACAAAGCATACATACAATCATTGTAGCTGCATGCCTTAAGTTTTAGCTACGATTTACTCTCCTCTTCAGCCACACCAATTTGCCCACAATTTTGTTTACAAAACCAAAATAGACTTCATAGCAAGATTTGCTAAATGCACAAATGAAAAAGGGAACTAAAACACCAACTGCAAACCCCAACCCAACACTCAAGTAAAACCACTGATCAATGAAGTTATTGTCGGTTTCATCCTCAACATCACTTTGCCCTTTATCTAAACCTTCATCTTGGCATTTAGTAACAAGTGGAGCTCCACAAAGATTTGGATTTCCAGCGAAGGCCGTCCCTGTAAAGGTTGTCATTTGCCCCATGAAGGGGATCTTACCAGAGAAATTATTATTTGATAAATTCAAATAACTCAAAAATGTTAATGAGGACATGCTTGGAGGGATAGTGCCAGAGAGCTTATTACTTGACAGATCAAAAGATAACAATTGATGCAACCTCCAAATGCTTCCTGGAATCTGCCCGCTAATATGGTTTTTCGACAAGTTCAAAACCACTAAACCAAACAAGTTTGTTATTTCCTTCGGAAAGTCTCCACTTAAATTATTGTGGGAGAGGTCTATGCTGACAACCAGAGAAAGAGTCTTGGTGTATTCTAGAACTTGCCCTTTTGCATTTACAAACAAGCTTTCTTCATAGTAGTGGACTGAAGACATCCCATACAATAGATACTGATTTTTGTTTTGCTCTTCAGCCATGGCTTTAAGATCACCCAAAATAGCGGGAATGGTCCCAGTCAAATGATTTTCCGCAAGGTCCAGCACATGCAGTGAATCTAAATTGGAGACGTCAGACGGAAGTTCCCCGGAAAAGGCATTGGACCTCAAGTTAAGAATTCTAAGATGGCTGAAAGCAGCTCCCATCCATGATGGAATGCTACCTGATAATTTGTTGTAACTGAGATCCAGGGTTTCCAGATTTGATAAATGTTGGAAAGATGGAGGAAGCTCTCCAGAAAGCTTATTCTTGTTTAGGTGCAGAGACCGAAGCTGCTTTAATTTACCCAGTGATACTGGAATCATTCCAGACAAACCATTGTTCCCAAGGTCAAGAATCCTTAGGTTAGAGCAATTATTTATGGTCGAAGGGATGCTTCCTACCAATCCATTCCTTGAAAGATCAATGACCTCAACATTCCACATATGTCCCACAGAAGCAGGGATGGTTCCTTTTATTTCATTATCTGAAAGAGAAAGGAACCACAGTTCTGGCATGAATTCACCTATGCGCTGTGGGATAGGACCAGAAAATTTATTGTCAGATAGATCTAGTAAGTAAGCCCCACGGTTTGGAAGAGGAATGGGTCCTTGAAAGAGGTTGGAACTGAAATCAATAGTCGCAAAGGGGCCAAGATTCAGTGGATTTGGTAACTGACCTTGTAAATGATTGAGAGACAGATTTACCCACCCTATGTTAGAAGAAATATTCCAAAACCAGTTTGGTATGGAACTTGAAATGCTGGCATTTGAGAGAACAAGATACTCAACTTCCTTTTGTGACTTGAGCCAAAGTGGAAATGAAGGACCTAAATGACATGAACCCATCTCAAGAAAGTGGATTTGGAATGGAGGAACCCAATGGGAACTGACATTCAAAGTAAAAGAATTGGAGGACAATAATAAATATTTCAGCTTACTTAGCTTGGAAAAATTTTCTTCAGAGAGAATTCCAATCAAATTGTTGAAGGAAACATCCAGGTAAACCAATTCAGAAAGCTGTCCGAAACTGTCTGGAAGAGTCCCTTTCAGTCTGTTGGTTCCAAGCCACATATTGGTCAAGTGTTGCAATGTCCCTAAAGAAGCAGGGATGCGACCTTGAAGATTGTTATCATCCATTCTGAGTTCCACAAGCTCTTCAAGCTCACCCAACCATTCCGGCAGTTTTCCAGTTAACTGATTGCTTGACAAACTTAAATGGGTGAGATTGGGCAAAGGACTTTCAGAACTGCAATTTTCAGGCACCTCAAGGAATGTTGGTAGACTTCCTGTCAAGTTATTAAACCCCAAGTTCAAATATTTTAAGTTGCAAAGAATTCCGATTGAGCTTGGAATTGTACCTGTATAAGTAAAAGAACACATCAAGCAATAGCTTAATTAGCTAATAGTAACAATAATGATGCTAAATAATAAGAAACTAAATTCATAGACAACTGAATTAAAGAGAAGATACAATTTTGTACTTCTTGTAAAGTATTAATCAAATTACACATACACGTGAGTAGAAAATAAAGAAAAAAGACAAGATTTTGAACGTGATTCGATGATCAATGTGATTTTTACGTCCATGGAGTGCTTCAACACTCAAGATTTCACTAATCAAAAGGAATGTGAAGGGTCATAATGGTAAAATTCTTGAAAAAACCCGCTTAATTGCAACCGCATTCTCTGAAAACAAAACCCTAAAATATCAATAGGTTAAATATATAATAAAGATAAACTCGTTATTCACCACATAAAAAAAAAAAAAAAAAATCTCTAGAGACACTACCCCCTTCAATCCCTACAAATTCAACGGAGAGTTCAACCTCCAATATCCTGAGCGAAATGCAACAAAATTGACCCAGGCAACACAGTCCAATATAAAGCACTAATGAAACAAAAGGGAAAAAAAGTAACTGATTTTTCCTTTGTTTGGATATGCAGTAAAGTCGTTTCAATAGACAGTTAATTTATCTATATAAACAAGTTCCTTTTTGTGGTAACCTCAACATTATTCATCTAATATCAAAATGATGAGTTAAGGTAAATTTTTGTAGGCAAGAGGGGGAATTTACCATGTAAGTTATTTGAAGCCAAAATGAGCACCTCTATCCTTCTCCAGCTTCCCTTCAACAACTGGGCGCAACTGCCTTTCAGATTTTTATTACCAGAGAGATCCAAGTACTGCAAATTAGGTAGCTCACTGAGATCCAGCGGAACCCTCCCCCATAACTCACTGTTGCTTATGTCTATGGATACAAGGCTGCTGACATTCACAAGCCATTCAGGAAACTTTGAATTGAAGGCGTTCTGACTGATAGATAGAATAGCAAGTGAACTAAAATTGGAAGAACCTAGGGATGAAATTGAACCAGAGAGGGTACACCCAAGAAGATGCAGATCAGTTAAAATTGGAAGCTTACTTAACACCCCAGCCCAATGAGGCCCCACCATTGAAAGGTTGGCATGGTTCATGTTAAGATTCTTCAAGGAAACAAGACCAGCCATCCAGTCAAGATTATCAGACCATAAATAAGAAATTTCGGAAGAAAGATCAAGAGACTGCAAGTTAGAGAGGTTTCCCAAATTTGGAGGAATTGCACCACTAAACCCAGAATTTGATAGGTTTAGATATTGTAAATTTTTTAACGATCCAAAGAATTGAGGAATTGAGATGTCATCAAATGAGTTGCCACTCAAATCTAAATACCTCAAGAACTTGAGTTTCTTCAACGAGGGTCTAATCTCTCCACTCAATTTCGTAGAACTCCAATTCTGATAATCACTAAAACTATCATATGAGTTACGAAGATCTATTGAAACCACAACTCCTGTGCTATTTTTACAATTAATTCCTTCCCAGTGACAACAGTTGCTACCTTTCCATGATGAAAACCGATTCTTGGAGTATTTGAGACCATTTTTGAAGTCAACAAGAGCTTCTCGATCGGACTCTAAGCAATTTCCCGAATGGACATCGCCATTACAAGCAAATTCTGTGGTTATTAGACAAAGGGTGGCGAAAATGAAACCAAGAACCAAAATTCTCTCCATTTGACATTCAATTCTGCAGCTGCAAACAGATTAAAAAAAAAATTAAAAATAGAAGCAATGCAGAGAATTAAACAGAAGTATAATCCAGAAGTACAACTTGCCCGGTTAAAGAAGCGATGCAAAGAAGATAACTGAAAGATCCAACCATGTGAGCATTAATAAAAGGGGCTTTCTTAGTCTTTGTTTCATATTATTTGTCAAAACTCCTTAATGAAATGACTCGAGATGCTTTTCTTGACTTAAACATCAATTTCAGGTGGACTAAAACATTGAGGGGTATAGAAAAAATTTCTAGTGACTGAATAACATTTTCCATGATCACACCACCCTTTAAATTTTTCCCTGCCCCATACGTTATTTCCACGAGGACTTGTGTTATTCTAGAACATTATTTCAAGTTCTATTTTTAATTTCATTATATATCTTCATAGTATACTTTTATGTTATGTTTGGTCCCCAAAAAAATTGAGAGAAAATGTGAAGGAAATAAAATAGAAATGAAATTAAAACGGAAGGAGAGAAAAAAAGAAAGAAAAAAAATTTAAATTTAAAGTCTATAAATAATTTATATGGATATGTTTCATTCCTAAAAAGTTTGAGAGAAAATGTGATAGAAAAAATAGAACGAATAAAAAAATAAAAGAAAATAAAAAATAGATTTCAAGTTAATAAATTATTTTTATATCTTATTTCAAACTTATTTTACTTATTAAACTCTTCTTTATAAAGATTAAATGATTTAATTATATATATATATACATAAGTTTCTTATTAATTTTAATTATATATATATATATTTTTTCGATAGTAAAACCAAATATGAGAAAATTATTTTTCTTAATATTTTATTTTCTTTCCTTGATATTTTTTGAAAACCAAACACAACCTATATATTTCTTCAAATTCATTTATCTTATTTTTCTTCGATTATATAAAAATTAAATAATTTTAAAATGCATAAGTTTTTAAATAATTTTAATTATATTTTATTTTTTTTATATTTTCCATAGTGATACCGAATATGAGAAAATCATTTTATTTAACATTTTTTTTCTTTTTCCTTAGTACTTTTTAAGAACAAAACATAGACTTAAGGAATGTTTTAAAATAATTTAATTAGTGAATTCCTTTGCAATTGAAAGTCTATGTATTCATTTTATTTAACATTTTTTTTCTCTTTCCTTAGTAATTTTTAAGAACCAAACATAGACTTAATATAATTGAAATTACCCGATTAAAGAGGATAACTGAAAGATCCAACCATTTGAGCATTAATAGAAGGGGCTCCAGCTATTCCCTAATTTTCTTAGTCTTTGTTTCCTATTATTTGTCAAAACTCCTTAACTCTTACTCCACGGAAAATGGCTCGATATTTGTCAAAACATCAATTTCAGGTGGACTAAAACCTTGAGAGGTATAGAAAAAATTTCTAGTGACTGAATAACATTTGCCCAACGAAAGGAAGGTAAAGAAATTTGTGTTGAGCTTTTTTTTCAAATACATGTGATATATTTTAAGATTATGTTTGATTTTTCAAAAAGTATTAAGAAAAGAAAAAAAATGTAAGGAAAAATGGTTTTTTTTTTTTATATTTGGTTTCATTGTAAAAAATATTACAGAAAATCAAATATAATTGAAATTAGTTAAAAATTTTATAAATATTTAAATTATTCAATCTTTATATAATTAAGGAAAATAAGTTAAATAAGATATAAAAAAATTATTGATTTCAAATATATATATATATTTTTATTTTCCTTTATTTTTTGTTCCTTCTAATTTTATTTTCTATTTTTTCTCTGTCATATTTTCCCTCATATTTTTTGAGAACCAAACATAGACTAAGCATTTTTTTGAGAGAAATATATATATTTTCAAATATATAAAATACTCATTTTAAACTTTGAAATATCTTAACTGAGAGAAATAATAGATGTAAATCAAGGTATTATGAATAAGTTAAAAGCTTAGATTATTCAACATAAAAATAGCATTATTTAATCTATGGGATTGTTTGGTGGTGTAATTTGGAAATTTATAGTATTATTTGGTATTCTTATTTTGGAAAACAATTTTTAAAAATGAAATTAAATAGAAAACAGATCCATAGAACAAATAGAAATTGATTTAGCTTGTTTTCAAAGACAAAAAGAAAAATATAAAGAAATAAAAATAATAGTTTAAAAAATTTTAAAAAGCAAATGAAGTAAACACAATCTCTTTCCTCTTTCATTTCTCTTTGCCATCCAATACCAAAATCATCAAATATGATTTTTCTTAATTACATGTATTCTTTTAATTTTCTTTAACCTCTCTAAATTTTTTCATTAGTGAAATAGATTCCAAATCAAGTAATATTTAATATATAGGATTTATTCATTTTTACAAATAATTTAAAACTCAAAAATCAATCCAATTAATACTAAGCAGCCATCAAACTCAAAGTCGATCCAATTAATATTAAAAAACGAAGAACCTTACAACTATATTGAAAGGTGATATCTTTTGAAGCATTCAAGACCTTACAACCATACTGAAAGGTGACATCTTTGAAAAATTCAAGTCCACACAAGATAATGGCCTTACAACCATATTGAAGGATGATATCTTTTAAAATATTCAAGACCTTACAACCATATTGAAACATTCAAGACCTTACAACATTCAAGTCCATGAAAAATATTCTCCACACAAGATGATATTAGATAAGTTTAATAAATTATTTTTATATCTTACTTCAAACTTATTTTACTTATTAAACTCTTCTTTATAAAGATTAAATGATTTAATTATATATATATATATATATATATATATATATATATATATATATATATATATATATATATATATATATATATATATATAAGTTTCTTATTAATTTTAATTATATTTTTTTTCTTATTTTCGATAGTAAAACCAAATTTGAGAAAATTATTTTTCTTAATATTTTATTTTCTTTCCTTAATATTTTTTGAAAACCAAACACAACCTATATATTTCTTCAAATTCATTTATCTTATTTTTCTTCGATTATATAAAAATTAAATAATTTTAAAATGCATAAGTTTTTAAATAATTTTAATTATATTTTATTTTTTTTATATTTTCTATAGTGATACCGAATATGAGAAAATCATTTTATTTAACTTTTTTTTTCTTTTTTCTTAGTACTTTTTAAGAACAAAACATAGACTTAAGGAATGTTTCAAAATAATTTAATTAGTGAATTCCTTTGCAATTGAAAGTCTATGTATTCATTTTATTTAACATTTTTTTTCTCTTTTCTTAGTAATTTTTAAGAACCAAACATAGACTTAATATAATTGAAATTACCCGATTAAAGAGGATAACCGAAAGATCCAACCATTTGAGCATTAATAGAAGGGGCTCCAGCTATTCCCTAATTTTCTTAGTCTTTGTTTCCTATTATTTGTCAAAACTCCTTAACTCTTACTCCACGGAAAATGACTCGATATTTGTCAAAACATCAATTTCAGGTGGACTAAAACCTTGAGAGGTATAGAAAAAATTTCTAGTGACTGAATAACATTTGCCCAACGAAAAGAAGGTAAAGAAATTTGTGTTGAGCTTTTTTTTCAAATACATGTGATATATTTTAAGATTATGTTTGATTTTTCAAAAAGTATTAAGAAAAAAAAATGTAAGGAAAAATGGTTTTTATTTTTATTTTTTATTTGGTTTCATTGTGAAAAATATTACAGAAAATCAAATATAATTGAAATTAGTTAAAAATTTTATAAATATTTAAATTATTCAATCTTTATATAATTAAGGAAAATAAGTGAAATAAGATATAAAAAAAATTATTGATTTCAAATATATATATTTTTTTATTTTCCTTTATTTTTTCGTTCCTTCTAATTTTCTTTTCTATTTTTTTTCTCTCGTATTTTCTCTCATATTTTTTTAGAACCAAAGATAGACTAAGCATTTTTTTGTTAGGAAAGAAGACATTTCAATTAAAAACTCTTCTATAGGAATAAATAATGAATCAAAGTTGCATCAAACTTCAAGTTAGAAGAGTATTTAGAGTTGATTTGATAGTGATTTTAAAAAGCGCTTCTATTTTTCTTTCAAACATTAGAAAAACTAAAAACACTTTATAAAATCATTATCAAACACACTCTTAATCAGCCATATAACTTTTAAACTTGTTACATCGATATTACATTTTAAGTATTAGTACTAAACATACCTCTCCACGAGCTCCACTTGAATAATTATATTTTAGCACTAAAATAGTTCGATAAGTAATTCGTCTGAGGACTAGATCTAGTAGAATGTTAGCAGTAAATTAAGTGCAGTAATACGTCTTAGTTGTTGGAAGAGGATTTTAGTTGCTATTGACTGAGGACTAGATCCAGCAGAGTTTTCCTACGTGCCCCATACGGGAATTTATTTTCGTAGTTTAGACCATAATGAACTGTCAGCAAAAAATTAAAAAAAGAATGAAGTATTAGTGGAAAAGTATGGAATGGTGATAAAACGCTCATTCCTAATTCTAACATAAAAACCCTAAGTCGAATTTATTTCATTTATTTTTACTTGTCTAGAGAATCGACAATCTTTTTGGTACATCCTTGCGTTATTCTTAAGAGCATTATTTCAAGTTCTATTTTTAATTTTACTGTATATCTTCATAGTATGTTTTTAGGTTATGTTTGGTTCTTAAAAAAATTAAGAAAAAATGTGAAAGAAAAAAAATAGCAAGAAAATTAAATTGAAAGGAAAGAAAAAAATGAAGGAAAATAAAAATAAAAATTTAAATTTTATAAATTATTTTTATGACTATGTTTGGTTCCCAAAAAGTTTGAAGAAAAATATGATGGAAAAGAAATAAAGAGAAAAAATAAAAGGAAAGAAAAAATGAAAGAAAACAAAAAAATAGATTTCACGTTAATAAATTATTTTTATATTTTACCTCAAACTCATTTTATTTATTTAACTCTTCTTTATAAAAATTAAATGATTTAAATATATATAAGTTTCTTATTAATTTTAATTTTAATTATATTTGACTTTTTTCCCCTATTTTCAATAATAAAATCAAATATGAGAAAATCATTTTCTTAATATTTTATTTTATTTTCTTAATATTTTTGAGACAAACACAACCTATATGTTTCTTCAAATTTATGTTTATTATTTATCTTTGATTATATAAAATTAAATAATTTTAAAATGCATAGATTTTTAATCAATTTTAATTATATTTGATTTTTTTTATATTTTTTATAGTAAACCAAATATGAGAAAGTCATTTTCTTTGACATTTTTTTCTCTTTCTTGAGTACTTTCTAGGAATAAAATATAGCCTTAAGGAATGTTTAAAAAAAAAAAATTGTTAGCTAATTCCTTTGCAATTGAAAATCTATGTATATATTTTAAAAGATAATCTAACATAATTTGCTAATGTTGACATTGATACTTGGTTTCATTAAAATAGTATTAATAATTATTATTAAACGCTAGAAATATGTCCTCTAAAGATTAAAAAAAATTAAAACAAAAGTGGGCATAGATTAAAATAGTATTTTGTTTCATATTATTTATGTTTTCTTGACCAAGCATTCATTGGCTCCAAAGGTAAAAATATTAAAGTAGCTAATTTGGTTTTAACTTTAATTTTAGCTCATTTAAATTCTTTTATACCCTTGTAAATGACATAAAGAGAGAGAGAGAAAAAAAAGAGATAAATTTTTTTTGAACATAAGAATTTTGGAATCCCAACATGTAAGTTGATATATAAAGCAATTAACATAGGTAAACAACCATCTCACTTTTCACAAACAGAAATCTTATAATTACATCGAGCAAGTGAAAAAATGTTATCCACCTAAAAGATAATGTCGACTAAAATTTCATTTGTCATCATTTTGTGTATTCTGTTCTTTTTTGTTCTTCCAGAGATCAAACTCGGGTTTTGATACCAGTTTATTATACTAACAAAAGTTTTAATGCAAACAATGTTATTTCAATAATACAAAGATAAAAATAATCCATATAAAGGTACAAAAAATTTTAATATGGGTTGACCAATCATACCTACATTTATAAACGAGAAAAATCATTCCACTATACCATGGAGAAAATTACAAACAATAGAAATAAGATACAATTATCGAGTTCACGAAACATCTTATGCATGTTTTCTCATTCTTTGTATCTATATTTTGAACCACGAGTCCTCTCACCCACTAGGTATCTCTATCACTGTATCTCACTATATTCCTATCCTTGTACAGTCTTTACAAGTCTATCTTCATCTAATAACATTTTCTCCTCTTGACTTAGAATATTTATAAAGATATTCCTAATAATTTTTTTTTATTTTATAATACAATTTAATATTGCAATAACATATCAACTTAGGAAATATTCTATATAATATTTTTTACAAAAAGGAATTTATACTAATTAAGAATTTGGAACATTTTTCAACACCAACAACGATTTGAGCCAATCGATCTTGCGTAAGTACTTCATATGTATAACTCAAAATGTTGATTAGGAAGCGCTTGGAGGTAATTCATTAATTTTATATCACTTTATGTGATAAGCATTTTGTTGCCAACAATAATTTTTATTAATTTAGCGATTGGACAGTACTTAGGTTTATTTTGAAGTACAATAATGGATTTTACACGGTGTAGTTTCATTAAACATTTTTTAAAAATAAAATATTTACAGACTCTTTGTTATTGCTAAACAAAGCTTTTTCATAACAGAAAACCGATCAAAAAAAACAAAAAAAGCCTTGGCTTCTAGTATTTAAACTCTACAGCCTCGAAATAAAACATACCATTACAAATACATTTTATTGTCACCCTCTTTGGTTTCGACCATTGGTTGCTCCTCTTCTTGCTAACCCTAGTTTGTTCACAATTTTATCCACAAAACTAAAGTAAGCTTCACACCAAGATCTCTTGAAGGCCAAAATAAAAAAGGGAAATAAAATACCCACTGCAAATCCCAACCCAACACTCAAGTAAAACCACTCATCAATGAAGCCATTGTCATTTTCTTCTTCTTGATCAATAGTACTTTGGCCTTGATCCTGATTCTCTCCTTCACATTTTGTAACAAGTGGAGCTCCACAAAGACCTGGGTTTCCATAAAAAGCACAGGCATCGAAGGTTGTTATTTGCCCTATAAAAGGGATTACACCTGAGAAATTATTGTTAGATAGGTTTAAATAACCCAGATATGATAGTGAAGACATGCTCCGAGGAATAACACCTGAAAGCTTATTACTTGACAGATCAAGAGATGCTAATTGACGCATCCCCGAAATATTTTCTGGAATTGAGCCATTGATGCAGTTGCTTGACAAGTTCAGAATCACCAAACCCCGCAGGTTTGTTAGTTTCTTGGGAAACTCTCCACTCAACTTATTGTTGGATAGATCCATGCTAACAATCAGAGAAAGAGTCTTGGTATACTCTAGAATTTGGCCTTTTGTACTCACAACCAACCTTTCTTCGTAGTAGTGCCCTGCTAACCTCCCATATAACAAATACTTATTTATGGTTTCCTCTTGATCCATGGCTTTAAGATCACCAAAAGTAGGTGGGATGGTTCCTGACAAATGGTTTCCCGCAAGGTCCAGAACATGTAGTGAGCTTAAGTTTGAAAGCTCAAAGGGAAGTCCTCCAGTAAATGCATTGAACCTAAGATTAAGAATTCTAAGATTCATGAATGCAGCTCCAACCCATGCTGGAATGTTGCCTGACAATCTGTTGTAGCTGAGATCAAGGGTTTCCAAATTTGATAAATTGCAGAAAGAAAAGGGGAGCTCTCCTGAAAGCTTGTTATTTCTGAGGTGAAGCGACTGGAGCAATCTTAATGAACCAAACGATTGAGGAATGGTCCCAGATAAATTGTTGTTCCCAAGGTCTAGAACAATTAGGTGAGAGCAATTACTCAAAGTCCATGGAATGCTTCCTGCCAAACTATTCCTTGAAAGATCAATGACCGCAGCAATCCTCATATGTCCTATGGAGGGTGGGACGGGTCCAATTATTTGATTACCCGAAAGAGAAAGGAAAGACAAGTATGGCATGAATTCACCTATGCTCAATGGGATAGGACCAGAAAAGAAGTTGTTTGATAGATCCAGTAGCTGTATGTATTGGTTTGAAAGAGGAATGGGTCCTTCAAAGAGATTGGAACTCAAATCAATATATGCAGTAGGCCCAACATTTAATGGATTTGGTAACTGACCTTGTAACTGGTTGTGAGAAAGATTCAATCTCACTATATTAGAAGAAATGTCCCAAAACCAGTTTGGTATGCAACTTGAAATGCTAGCATTTGAGAGATCAAGATCCCAAACCTTCTTTTGAGACTGAAGCCAAGTCGGGAATGAAGGACCTAAGTTACATGAATTCATTCCAAGCTCAAAGAGCTGGAAAGGAGGGATCCAATTGGAACTGACATTCAAAATGAAAGAGTTGGAGCCCAAGTGCAATTCATTCAGACGAATAAGCTTCGAAAAATGTTCTTCAGAGAGACTTCCGGCCAATCGATTGCAAGACACATCGAAGTAGGACAATTCAGAAAGTTGTCCAAAGCTATCTGGGAGACTCCCATTAAGTTCATTACGGGCAAGAGATATACTTGTCAAATGTTGGAGTGTCCCCAAAGAAGCAGGGATGGGACCTTGGAGCTTGTTGTGAGACATAGAAAGTTCCACAAGATTTTCAAGTCGGCTCAACCACTCTGGCAATTCTCCATCGAATTGATTGTTGGACAAGCATAATGTAGTCAAATTAGGCAAAGTCTTAGGACCGCAGTTTTGGATCCCTTCGAGGGATTTGGGTAGACTTCCTTTCAAGTTATTACTATCCATGGAAAGAAACTGTAAGTGGCAAAGTCTACCAATATAGTTTGGAAACCAACCTGTAATATTACAAAGAATAAATTAATTAATTAATTAAACAATCTAATCTTTGAAGAGAAAAAATAATCTATTTAGGATTAATTAACTTCAAAACCTAAAAATTCCTTATTTTTAATTGCAAAGCCATCCAGATGTTTTTAGAAGTACTAGGATTAATTCAAATTTGATATTGCACCCCTTCTATATAGAAAATAAACTACTTTGAAAAATGTTGATGTTTGAAGATGGAGGATGAAAATATATAGCTAATATAACAATAGCAATAAATTTACTATTTCTTTTTATTCAAATTTCTAAAATGAAAAACCAATTCAAAGCTAATGACATATTTACATGTTTTAAAAATCGGATTGGAGTAACTAGTTCAATCAGTCAAATCATTGATCAAACTAGATCGGTCGATTCAACTAGTCAGACCGTCGACCGAACTTTGATCCGATTTGATTCACCTAATTGGGATAAAATAGAGTTGAACTGACATCAAACCGGTCAGCCCCAACTGGGCTAGAATAGAGTTGAACTGACATTGAACTGGTCAGCCCAATGGGGTTCAATTGCTAGATCAGTGAGTTGGGTTGGTTGGTTCAACTCAAAAAAAAAAAAAAAAACCGCTTTTGAATGCCTATGTTCACAAGCCCAATGTTCAACTAACTTTTAACTTTTTTCTTAAAGCCCACCAAATTAATAGCCCAAATTGATGCCCTCTCACAAATCTTTGAATTGAGTTGATTGCTGCACTCCAGAGTGGCTTTTTATATGGTAGTTTGGGACCTTTGGGTAACTCATTTTCTGAGAGATTCACAAAGGACCTTTTGTTTTTTTTTTATTAAAAAAAAGGCTAAAAGCTATTTAAAGGGTATGGAAGGATGGGGATTTATTTAACCTGAGTCTTTAGTGGGAAAATACCAAGGGTGCAACACTACGATGTCTCAACATGCAATATGTTACTTATATTATATATATAGCTAATTGTTCAACATTAGTAATCAATTTGTCTTTCCTTGATTAGGTAGGAATATCATATTGAAATTGAATATAAATAATATAAAGAAAGTTATGCATAAGTAATAAGAATAGAAGTACAATTAAAAAAACAAAAACAAAAACAAAAAGTAATTCAACATGGTCAAGGATGTTTGATCAGAATAAACAACTTATTTCAACATACTCAATAGTGGAAAATAATAAATAAAACTTATTTTTATTTATTATTGCATGTTGAAAAAAGTAATATTCCACAATATGTGACTTTACCATAGAAAAATTCAGATTGGTACCTTGAAGGAAGTTATGGGACAAGTGGAGATCCACGAGATTTTGAAGTTGACCTATCCATTCAGGCAATTTCCCACTTAATTTATTATAAGACAAGTCCAAATATGTCAAGTTAGGCAAAGGACTTTCAGAATCACAGCCCCTAGTTTTATTGGGAAATTCGGGTAGCTTTCCTGACAAGCCAGTCTCCTTCATATTCAAGTATTTTAAGTTGCAAAAGTCTCTGATGGAGCTTGGAATGGCACCTATATCACAAAAAGGAAATAATAATTAATTTGATTAAAAAATAATAAAGATAATAAAAAAAAAATTATAATTATTTACCATTCTATTCACATAAAATCTTAAAAACTTTCTATTCTAGTTAGAAGCTTACCATATAAGTTACTTCTACGCAAATTGAGAACTTCTATCTTTCTCCAACTCTTGCTAAATAGTTGAGAGAGGCTGCCTCTTAGATTTCTATTCCAAGATAAATCCAAGTATTGCAAAATGGGTAGCTCCATGAGACCAAGTGGAATCATTCCGTATATGTAATTGAAACTTACATCAATGAATACAAGGCTACTAATGTTTAGAAGCCATTGAGGGAACTTAGAATCAAAATTGTTGTAACTAATGCTAATAACAGCAAGTGAAGTAAAATTAATAAAGCTCGGAGATGAAATTGAGCCAAAAAGATTACAGCCTGATAGATGCAATTCAGTTAGATAAGGAAGTTTATTTAATACCTCCACCCAATCAGATCCTACCATTGACATGTCAACACCATTCATATGAAGATACTTTAAAGACACAAGGCCAACCATCCATTCAAGATTGTTGGCAAATAAATAAGGAAGTCGGGAAGAAAGATCAAGATACTGCAAGTTAGAAAGATTTCCCAAATTTGAAGGAATTGCACCACTAAATCCGGCATACGATAGGTTTAGATATTGTAAATTCTTCAAAGACCCAAAGAATTGAGGAATCGGGATGTCATCAAATGAGTTGAAACTCAAGTCTAGATATTGTAAGGACCTAAGTTTTATCAATGAAGGTCTAATCTCCCCAGACAAGCTCATCAAGCTCCAATTGTTATATGCATTCCAACGAGAATATGGATTACGGAGATCAATTGAAACAATAGCTCTAGTGTCATTTTCACAGTCGATTCCGTGCCATTGACAATAATTACTTCCTTTCCATGATGAAAGCCGATTATTGGGATCTTTGATGCCATTTTTAATGTCAATAAGAACATCCCAATCAGATTCTAGGTTAGTGTTGAAATGTATATCACTGTTACAAGAAACTTCTTTTCTTATTATGCACAAACTAACTAAAATAAAACCAATAATTGAAATTATCCTCATATGATTTTCCATCCAGCTAGGAACACCTGTAAGAAAATAGAGTCAATATGTGGTTAATTGTTTTTATTAAATTAAACTAAAAGTTTATATGAAAAACATAACCCAAATTTTAAAAACAAGTGCATAGAGTCAAATAACTTATTTAAGCAACATATTTAAACAAGGGAAATCGATCTAATAACATTTAAAAAAGCCTAACTAGTACAAGAACTTAAATATATACCAAAAAAATATAATTGTAATCATCTCATAAATCAATCATGGGCTTTTGAAGAGATACACAAAGAAACACATAAGAGATAACTTACTATTGTGGAGTAAAACCTCACCTAATACCTTTGTTTTTGCTTGTTTATTTGATTGAAGCCAAATATATAGAAGAATGGTTATATAGAAGAATGGGTTGGACATTGAAGAGTCTTCTTCTTAATACCAAAGAAAGTAGGTAACTTAATTGAAAGTAAGTGGGCCCATTATCGTAAGCAATTAATTTCAGCAAATAATGCAGGAGAACAACATGAAATCAGATGCATACTAAAGAAAAAAAAAGTCATTGACGAGAAATCTTGTAAATATAAATTTTTATTAAATTTATTTCTATTCAATAATAATGATTCCCACAACTTTTTTTAGAACTAATTTTCATCTTACTTAAAATAATTTGAGAGTCAATTTTGATATTGCAAATTAAAAATTTTATTAGTATGCTCAACTTTCAAATAAAAAAGAAAACAAATGTTTGTAATTATTTTATATCTTCCAAAGTCTTTCATGGGCGCATATTAGGTCAAAATGATATTAAACATTGCACATGGTGAAGGAGTTGATCAATCCCTATCAAAGAGACTTTTTCTAGATAAAAGATGACAAGTTACCAATAATGTCATAGAATTTTCATAAACCTATGACCTTGTCCCGTGTAAGGAGGTAGAAATTTCATTAGTATGAGAAAAATTTCCACATCCATACCATCATTCACGGAAGAAATAATCGTGCCTAGCTCAACCCAAAAGGTTAGAAAATTGTAAATATAAGAAAATTTGCTAATCAAGTTCTCACCTAATGGGGTAAGTAACCATGTTATCACCTAGAAAAGAGATCATTTTCTTAACTTACATCAAGTGTTATACAATATCTGCTGAACTCTTATAAATCATGCACTACATGGAAATTCTTCTTTAGAAAATTTCTATTAAACCACTCACAGTGTATTTTCCAACAATATAATCTAACAAAAGAAGTAAAAGTTTAATAAATATAATACATATAGGTTATGTTTAAAGAAAAAGATCTATATGATTGCATATTTTTCTCAAAATAATAGTGATGATGATAAGAGAATATCATTGACGCATCTTGAAAATCCATTAATAGTTAAAGCAATTAATTATAAGAATGAGAGGTTATTATGAATAATCTAATGGTATAATTTAATATTCTACATACATCCCATCAATTAAAATTACTATATAAATGATTTATATGGAAATCATGCATCAAGAAGTTAAAAGGTTTAGATGGTGGAGCACAGAAAAGGTGTTTCTGTCTTCTCATTTCTTGTTATTTGGGTTAAGAAGAATTGAAATTCTTAGAGATAAGGAAACAGACTTTGTAAATCAAGGCATTGATACAAGCATTTTCTATGCCCGTAATTAAAGGATTTGGTAAGCCACAATCAAAGAAATAATGCTTAAATCTAGAAGGCGTGTAATTAAGAGAGTTGACAATTCCTATTTGGTTCATTGTGTTTAGGAATATGTTTCAATCATTTCCATAAAATGTATCTCACATTCATAATATATCTGTTAGCACATTAAGTTGTTGAGTTTAAATTGACAATTTTATTCCGTTCATCATGCCTTAAGACTTTTCTAGTTTTTTGTGTCTTATTCTCTATTGAAGACTCAAAGTTGTTATATAATCAACAAAGGATGACATGGATAAATATAGATATTAAGGTATTTTAATTAAGTATAAAGTTTTAAGTTTCTTAAATAATAAACTTGAGCACTCAAACTTGGCACTTGCAATAATGGCTCAAGCATTGGAAGTGTGCAAACACTCCTAATAAGTACTCAAGCACACAAGACAAATTTTAGTTTAGCTTTTTCTATTTTTTAGAAAATCCTTTTTTAATTGAAAATTTTAGATTTCTATCCACTAGGGTTTTGTCTCTATAAATACTTTGCCTAAAAAAGCTTTTTCTTTTTTATGTGAATATTTTGAAAAAGACATATCATCAACTTTTCTCATATTAAGAAACTCTCAACTAGTTTATTTTTTCATGCACTTGGGTTTGTGAGAGAGATCCACATCCCCTTAGGTGTTGAGGTATTCATGAGTAGGTACATGTATTGTGTTATGGACATGACAATTGACATAGATATTGGGGAGTCAGACTTAGAGATAACATCTACCAAGTAAATTTGTTAATTTCTTACAATAGTTGATCAGTACTTTGTACTATTTGGACCCTATGATTTTTATATCTTTAAGGTCTTTGGAAGACTTTATGGTGGTTTTTCATATAAATCATTGTCTATTTGTGTAGTTGTTGTCACCTTTTTTCTCATATTCTAAAAGAGAAATCTTAAAAGAATAAGATTTAGGTTCATAACAAGACCTATTAACTTTCAATTGATATCATAGTAGGAAAAATTTGTAAAAATCAAAAGTTTTCAATCTTGCTAGATCCAAGTTATGGGACCATAGAGGATTGGGTATTCAATTAACAATCCAACCTATTTTGATGGCAATAAGGCAATACCTATCTACATTAGAAGGCCTATATGATTTTTTCTTAGAAACGCAAGAAAAAAGGCTCTAGAATTCAGTAGAATTTGAATGGGGACCATTATTAAAATTGGATGGTCTAGAAGATCTATTGGTAAACTCAAGCTTAAATAGGATTGTGATAAACTTGATAATGAAGGCAATGAGGTGAATGTTTGAATTCTTGAAAAATCCATTCCAAGCCCTAGATTGTTAAGGTGTAAGTTGCTACAATCCTCGGGGTCTCTAAATCTATGCAATGGAAAAATTCAAAATAATGAATCTTAGATCTAAATGCATAAAGATTCACTAACAGCCCTTTAAATAAAAAAGACAACAGATGTTTATAATTCTACATTCTCCAATGTAGTCTTACCAAGGCATATTATGTCAAAATCATATGGAACTTTGCACATGGTGAAGGACATGACCAGTTGCTATCAAAGAGACATTTTTCTCAAAAAAAAAAAAAAAAAAGGACAAGTGGCCAATAATGTCACAGAAGTCTCATAAACCTATAAACTTATCCAGACCAAGGAGGTAGAAAGTTCATAAGTATGAGAAAATTTTCTACATTCATACCATCATTCACGGAAGAAATAATTGTGCCTAGCTCCACCCAAAATGTTACAAAATTGTAAATATAAGAAATTTTTCTAATTAAGTTCTCACCTAACAGAGTAACCAGGTTGTCACTAAGAAAAGAGATAATTTTCATACAATCCAGTTTATTAAACCACTTGTGGCGTATTTACTAACTATACAATCTAACAAGAGAAGTAAAAGTTTACCAAATATGATACATATTGTAATATTTTTCCTATATCTATGGACTTGCATTTTCATTTGCATCCCCACTTGTTGACAAAACTCGCTTTCTAAGATCAAAAATTGTATTTTATAAAAAATTGAAGTCACTACTTATTTTTATATATATATTTTTAAGGGAAAATAAAATAAGAAACTAAAACCCTAAGAAAAAATGACTCCTGAAACTTTTGGAAAATTGTGTCTTTGAAAAACCCAAGTCTAGGTCCGAAAACGAGGTTATCTATCAAGAAAGTACCTTAAAAAGATAACACCTCTTTTAAAAAAAAATAGGTTTTTACTTATTAGGTTAAAGGAAGCATGACAATTAATCAATAAATCAGGAATACCAAATAAAGCAAAGGTAATCAAGTCTAAAGGCAAACAATATATATGCTATTATATCCTAATAAATATACCAAAGAAATTAATCACAAGAGAAAGGAAGATAGGAGGGTACCTAAGCTACAACCCAAAGTTCTTTCATGAAAACATCAAAGTTAGTTTGACAATATAATCCAACATACAACATGCATTCTATCCATTCAAACAATCAAGCAATCAAAACAATACCATGCATTAGAAAGCACATAAAAAGGGTCTACATATTTATAAAATTAAAGAAGTGGAAAGTGCAAGGGATATATTTGAATAGCATACACAACCCGCAATGCGCTTCCATACAACTAGAAGAGGGTTAGCTTACAAATAGTAATAATAAATAGAAGAATAACAAATAACTATGACAATAAACCGTAATATACATGGTATATATACAACTGAAATGAAATGGTAGAAATATAAGGAAACAACTATCATGTAGGACATGCAATACAAGTCATTATTAAAGCTAAACTAATTTTCATGAGTGTCAAAGATACAAAATTAGTGATTAAGACAAAACATGCAGCAAAAGGGCAAAACAGTCAAATTCACTTGCAAAATCCTAAACAAATATTTAGAGACATTATTTCAATATGAGAAAAACCACACAACATCTCATTATGTCTATATTACAATACCAAATCCAAGATTAAGTAAAGATATATCAATTAATTCCACATTGAAAGATAAGTTACATATTAAATAGAAACTCCAGCATGCAATCAAAATAGGAGTTTTTACAAAACAAATCCTAAAAAAAAATCTAAAAGTGGAATTTAATTACAAAAATTTTCATGAAACATCTCGTACATGTCTAGAACGACATACAAAATCCCAAACATTCATTCAAGATACAAATTTAAGCAAAAACACCCAAAAGTTATAAAAGATCTAGAAGTGGGTAGAAAATGGTGATACACATAAAGTGAATTTGTAAAAATATTCGAAGGTCTCCTAAAATCATACGAAAAATCCTACATGTACTTTAAGGTGCCTAGTTTACAGAAGAAATAGGGAGTACTTGAAAGTATTTTTAAAACGCTCAAACTTATCAGTTGTCCAAAATCAATCATGAGCAGTAGGTGAGAATTTGTCAAGAAAATGTATTTTTTAATATTTTGTGTCAAAATTCAATTTTAAGAATCAAGAATCTGGAAAAAAAATATTCATTTAAATCAAAAAGATAAAAAAAAATTTAATTTTGCAAAGGTCTCTCGGGTGTACATAAGTAGGCCTAAACAAAACATGCTGAAAAAGATGATCATAACTTAGCTTTGAGGAAAGCGTTTTAACTTGAGTAACATTCCAAAATCAAGTCCAAAGAGTGAAGAACATCATTCAATTTTTTTGAAAATTTTTAAAACACTCCAAAATAATCAAAACAATTTTTTTTTCGTGAAAGGTCCCTAGCTGAGTTGAAGCTGATGTCAAAGATGAGTTTTTTTTTTTTTTTTTTCTTTCTTTCTTTCTTTTTCTTTCATATAGGGGTTCTATCAAGCCCTCATTCAATATTCATAAGTTTAACCTATGTATTCCCATTAGCTTAGGGGCATAAGTTCAAAACTATGTTAAGAAAACAAAGTTTTGGAAAATAAGAAAAATGAATGCAACTTGGATAAAACTGAGTTGTATATTTTTAAAAGAAAGTGAGATCTTTACCCTAAAAATCTAGAATGAATTTTTTTATTTTTTATTTTTTAAAAAAAGTTTTTAAATGATTTAAATTCATTTGAAAATGATTTTAGGAAAGCAAAAGGAGCCACATGAATTAATAAATCCAAAACATTGGATACAAAATAGATATTTTTTATTTCTAACTTAAAAGGATTTGAAAACATGAAACATTAAATTGGATTCCCCTTTTTGGCTACATTTCATTTGGAATCAAGGAGTCACATCTATGATGGAGAAAATTCATTTTGATGAAAGAAAAAAGGTTTGTTTTATCAACCAAAATGGCAATTAGATAATTTTAAAAGGATCAAAACTCAAACAATTATTCTATTCGAAATATTTAATTTTTTTTTAAAAATAAAAAAAAATTCTATTAAAACAATTATTTTATTCGAACTATTCTGATTTCTAAAAGAGATAAATAACATTCAATCAAAACAATTACTTTATTCAATCTAACTAATTTTCTAAATCAAATAAATAGGATTCAATTGAAACAAATTTGAAATAAGAGGTCTTTAACACATGGGATTAATTATATTGACAAACTAAAAAATTATAAAAACTCTTAAGACTAAAGATGAATTAAAAACTAAACAAACAAATATCCATAAACACTCAAACCTAAAGACAAAAGAAAAATTAACCAAACGGAAATATATATATATATATATATATATATATATATAAACACTCAAACCTAAAGATGAATGACAAACTAAACAAACTAAATTAAAATAAAGATTTTTAACACATGATTTATATCAACAAACTAAAATATTAAAACCTAAAGGTGAATTAAAAACTAACTAAATAGATATTTATAAACACTCAATCCTAAAGTTAAAGATAAACTAACTAAACAAAATTAAAACAAAGATTTTTAACACAGATGATCATTTATATTAACAAACTAAAATATTAAAACCTAAAGGTGAATTAAAAACTAACCAAATAATTTTTTATAATTATTCAAAACTTTATATGAATGATAAACTAATCAAATAAAATTAAAACAAAGATCTTTAACACATGGGATCACTTATATCGGCAAACTAAAATATTAAAACCTAAAGATGACTTAAAAACTAACCAAATAAATTTTTATAAACACTCAAACCTCAAGATGAATGATAAACTAATCAAATAAAATTAGAACAAAGATTTTTAACACATGGGATTATTAAAATCAACAACCACTACAATAAGAATCACTTATAGTAGGGGCCAACGAACCCAGTAAAAAATAAAATTGGTGTGACTACAATATATGGTTGCATGCCAAATTGACGGCAACACAGTGTAGCCATAGGTGGTGCAACTATAACTTATAGTTGTCATTGTAAGGATGGTCGTGAGAATTAAAACATAAGTGGTGGGTGGAAGCGAGGTACAGGAAATGCATTCTTATAGTTGCATTTGAAAAGGACCCCACTAGAAGTTTGATTTAGTTGCATTTATAAATGACCCCAACTAAAAGTTTGATTTAATTGCATTTACAAGTAACCCCCACTAAAAGATGTAATTTTTTATTTAGTTGCAATTAAGATTTGGCTGCAACTATAGATTCTCAATTTTTTTTTTTTTTTTTGGAATTTATCAAATGCAACCTTTTGTACCATTGCTAGCCAGCTAAAAATCTGAAGGGGGACAGAGCACAAGTAGTGGTGGAGCCTTTTCCTGACAACATTTGGAGAATGCAACCCAAAACTATATAATATATATTCAACTACTATTCTTCATATGGTCCATTTTTAGTGGTATAAATAGATATTAGGTAGTATATAATGCCTAAAGAGGTTTTGTGTAGCCAAAACCCATAGAATCAATGGGATTATTAAAACTTATATACACAATTCAAGTGAAATTCCAAAATATCATTCAAAAATCATAGCAAAAGTCCCTATAAAGTAGTAGAACATTCAAAGCAGTCAATAACACTCCTATGAATCCTCTGAGCATCTTGTATTTCCTGCAAAAGAAAATAGCAATGACAAATATGAGTCCATGTATTAACTAAATTGCTTCCCATCAGAAAACTCCCGAGGATATCAACATTCTGTGATACTGTATGTTTCCATGTTTAGCATCTTCCCAAAGAAAGCAGAGCATTTTGTAGCAAAAAAAAGTTTTGAATAATAAGATTTCCACAGAAGTTACCTTCAAGAAATGACAATTCTCCACTACACCAAGAGTATTACAATAAACTTTCTTATTTTCTGTATCAATTTTGATACCTTCAGCTTCCCTGAAATGAATTTCTACATTTTTCTACAAGAGAAGCAAAAAGGTGAAGCATTGTGTCAGTAGCCTACCGGATCATATTAAAATGGAAGCAGCTACTAGTACTCCATATGAAAAGGCCAAACTTGATTTTGCAGCAACCAATTAACAGTCTATATTTTCCAAAACCTAGGGGTTGAGTCAAGCTCCGTGCCTGAGCTTACAACATCTCCCATAACTGACCAATTCCTTAAATAGTTTAAATTGGGATCTACATGGTCCTTACTTTCAACCCTAGCTATCAGAATAGAAAAGATGGATATATCCAACTATGTTCTCAAACACCCATTTTATTAAGAAACATCTATCCAAATTAAGCTTCAAAAAGCAAACTAGGGAAGGAACCCACTCAACCTGAATTTTCAAGATCACACCTGCCAACTATGATGTAGGATCCCCTAACGACATCACAAGCATAGTAATTGATCCAGTTAGGAAACGGATCCCAACCAACACCTTATCATTTTTAGCAATTTCTATGTTCCCACATAGTTTGGATGCTTCAAAATGCCAACAACAAAACATTCCATCAGTGTGTATAAAATAATTAGATTGCATGGTGGATGTTTTGGTATATTGTTGATTTTTATTTTTTAACTAATTGGGAAATTTAAGTCCATGGTATTAGGTCTAGAAAATGGCAATTGCTGAAGTGAGAGAAGGTTCCGAAATGGAATATATATATATATATATATATATATTTGAAATCAACAAATGGGTTTAGATGTGGAACCATACATTCTAAAGAAGTTATAAATTTCAAAAGAGCTATTGGTTTAAATCAATCTCACCAATACTTATAATAGCATCAAGAAGAGAGCCAAGCAAAGGTAGAAAAACCACACCAGTAATTCTAGCACTAGCAACTTCCACCAGAATTTCACTCCCATCATACAAAAGCATGGCTGCAAACAACATCAGGGACACATACATAAGGATACGGAATATGTTTCCAGTGCTCAAAAACAATAAAATCTGGTTGTTGAATCTCTTCCAACTCCATCAAAAACAATAAAAACTACAATTTAATTCATTTGGAAATTTAATTCAATGTCTGACAATGTCTCTTATACTACAATTTCTACTATCTGATGGTAATGTATTATCTCTCTTCATTGATTTGGGTTTATAAAGAACACATGTCAGCTTGAAGCTAATAGATTATCAATTTTTTTTTTATAGTAAAAATTGCAAGTGCACGAAAATGAACCATGAAGTACATGAATAATATTTCTTTTTATTATTTTTAGATTCTAATGAGCTCCTAATATTATTTTACTTAACATTTAAAAAAAAAATTATATTTATAACAAATATACTTTTATAATTGAAATGATGAGGTAAAGTTAAAATTGAGATGAGTCAATTTTAACTACTATCAACTCCTCTTAATTAATCAAATTAATTTAGTAAGATACAATTAAATTGGGACCTTAATGAGTCAATTAAAAAAATTGACTCATTATTTTATGAGTAGTATCTTACCATTATTTTCCTACATCAAGCACATCTTGATGACAGTTCACCAGTTAAGCATCCTGTGATTGGAATATGAGTATTTATAAATGTTATATCCATTACAAGAACACTATAAGAGCTACCAAAAAACCTATCACAGTGTAGCCTTGTTACCCTATCTCTTCTGTGACAGGATTTAAGAGTATCAAGTAAATGCTATGCTGTCTTAATTTGTCTGTTTGCTTTGTCAGCACAGTTTCTATAAGGCAACATAAAAAACCATAAGGCTGAATCTGCTGCTCAGGCCAGCGTAAGGGCCAGATGGTTGATACTAGTATGAAAACCCTATTTGATCCATAAATCAGGAGTTGAGAAGTATTCATGCTCCAAACTGTATTTATGCTCTCCCCCTTAAGCCACAATTTTGTCTGAGCTACAGCATAATAAAGTTTGCATGCTTGTATAAAAAATTTGTACATTCATATGATGCTTATGATGCAGGTTTTATCAATTAAACTAGATGAATGGACAGATGAACAGGTTGATACATTGACGGGTATGGGTGAAAATAATGAGGCAAACATGAAGGATGAAGCCTCCATTCCGGACTACATCAGAAAACCAAGACCAGATTCCTCTATAGAGGAACACTCTGATTTCATTAAGTATTACACTATTAATACACTTGGCATAAATTTCTAAAGGGAACTTGTACCATGCTGAATCAGAAACCCACTTCTTGAATACTCAGGAGAAAATATGAGATGCAACTATTTTTCAACTCTGATGTATAGATGTTCTGCCCCTTTCCACCTCAAGGTTTGTGTTCACCATCCTCCTAAGGTGGTCCTCTTGGGTAAGAACTCCATTAATTGGTACACTCTCTCTCCCAACATATCTATCCATCTATGTGTACCCAGAATATCAAACAAGAAAAAAAAAAAAAAGATCGTAACATAGGGTACAATAAAGTACAGTGGAAAAATTCAGGGACCCAGACAATATCCATCTATTTTGTCAAGAGTATCAAACAGAAAACAGGCTCAAAATGTGCCACAATAAAGTACAATGGGATTATTTGATTGTCCAGATATCCAATATATTTGCTGGAAATCCTCTTCATCCTTCTCTGATGAAGTTGGGAAAATAGATTTGAGTTTGAATTTTCCATTTCTAACATGCCAGTTTGAATTCAATTTTTGGTATGTTCGTTGGATCATCTTGTTGTGTAGGTTCAAAGTGATCACCATGAGGTTGTTGCAGACCTGGTGCAAACAAGTTTTCTTTTTTCTATTCCCATGGATGGGCCTATGTCCTTTTGTACTCCCCATGTCTCTGTGCAGTGAGCTCTTCAATTTGAGTTCTTTACTACGAAAAAGAATGTGGACTTGACAAGGTGTGACTAAGTATCTTCACATAAGCTGTTTGTTTCTTTATTATCTGGTGAATTAATTTGCTATAAGGGTTCTCATGGTTCTTACTGTACACTTGACTATCATAAGATTGTATGCTAGTGGCTAGGATGGAATTAGAAATAGGATTTATGGGGGCGGGGGGGTGGGTGGGAGGATTTGAGGGGCAAAAGTACAGAGATTAGTTTTCGGGGGGCAGATATGAACCAGAAAGCGTATTTGACTCACCGGTTGGTTTGTTTCTCTTTCAAAATGATAGGATCAATACCTTATTTTGCATGCTAAGTTTTTTATTTTTGAGGGGGCATGTGCCCCCTCTGAGCCCACCTGAATCCACCAGTGCTAATGGTATGAAATGTAATGACTCGCTCACAACCATGTAAATATTGTCCGCTTTGACCCAAAGGGGCCCTCATGGCCTTAAAATGCATCTACAGGGTTACGAGGAGTCCATACTTATATAGTGCTAGAACATTCCCCCCTATCCGATGTGGGATGTCACAAACACCCCCGATGCAAACACAACGTCCTTGTTGTGTTCCACGGGATTGTGGGCCAAACAAACCCACACCGAGGTCAGGGATCGCTCTGGTACCATTTGTAACGACCGCTCACAACCGTGTAGATATGTCCGTTTTGGACCCAAAGGGGCCCTCATGGCTTTAAAACACATCTACAAGGTTACGAGGAGTCCATACTTATATGATGCCATCGGATATGGGATGTCACATGAAAAGATACTAGTTTGGTTTTTTTTTTCTTCACAAAAATAGTTATTAAAAGTAGTATTGAAGAAAAAGTGGTTTGATTGATCTAAAATATTGGCCCTCCTCTGCAAATGAAAAGGGGAGGGTTATTTTGGTTCACTATTGTTTTCTTCATTAAGCTTTAAATAAGTTTGCTCACAGTAGAAGTGATGCAAATTTAGGGTATGTTCTATCAGAACACATTATTTCTTATTGTTTTTTACCCTTCAAGAAGCTATGATCTATCTAATTTGTATGAAAAAAAATATGATATTTTTCTTTCAAGAATTATAAATTTTAGCCATTTTTCTTCAACTTTAATTGGGTTTTTGAACTTGGGAAAAAAATTTTTAAAAATGGAAAAACGAAAAGATAAGGTTATTTGACATTGGACTAATAAAATGTTTTCACATAATATATACTAATTACATGATAGTGTAATATTGTAATATTGAAATGAAGGACCCAAGTGGCACGAACCCATCTAAAGAGCTTTCACCTAGAAATGGGGAACCAAATTGGGACTAACATTCAAACGGAAAGAATTGGAGTCCATGTATAGATACTCCAACTTAGCTTCCATAAATGTTGCTCAGAAAGAGTTCCACTCAAATCATTAAAAGAAACATCCAAGACTTGCAATTTAGAAAGTTGTTCAATCCTATTTGAGAGACTTCCACTCAAATGATTGAGAGAAACATCCAATTGTTGCAGTTGAGAAAGTTGTCCAATACTATTTGGAAGACTTCCACTCAAATGATTGAAAGAAACATCCAATTCTTGTAGTTGAGAAAGCTGTCCAATACTATTTGGGAGACTTCCACTCAAATCATTGGAAGAAACACCCAATTGTTGAAGTTGAGAAAGTTGTTCGACACCATCTAGGAGACTTCCACTCAAATGATTGAAAGAAACTTGCAATTGTTGTAGTTGAGAAAGCTGTTCAATACTATCTGGGAGACGTCCACTCAAATGATTGGAAAAAACATCCAATAGTTGCAATTGAGAAAGTTGTCCAATACTATCTGGGAGATTTCCACTTAAATGATTGAATGAAACCAACAATTCTTTTAGTTGAGAAAGTTGTCCAATACAATCTGGGAGACTTCCATTCAGCTCATTCTCTACAAGATTCATATACTCCAAGCATTGCAATGCCCCTAAAAAAGTAGGGATGGGACCTTTGAATTTGTTGTAAGATGAAGTCCCCTAAGTTCTTTAAGCTCACCCAACCAGCTTGGGAATTTTCCCATCAATTGACTCTTGTCCAAGTATACCTCCCTCAAATTAGGCAAAGGACTTTTAGAATTGCAGGTTTCAATTCCTTTGATAATCTCAAGTAAACTCCCATTCAAGTTATTAAGACTCAAATCTAGATATTTTAAATTGCAAAAGTTTCCAATGGAGCGTGGAATTGAACCTGTCATGACCAAGAGTAAAAAATATGTGTGAATTAAAATTATGTAACGAACTAATAATAAAAATAGTAAATAAAAAAACAAGTTAATTCATGGACAATTAGTTTAAAGAAAAAGTTCATGCATTGGTGAATAAAAATACTGGGAATGGTACTTTTTTCTTTTCCTAATAACCATAAAATAAAGTAATTTCTTTAGATGTTGTAACAATAGTAAGATTAATAATTGATATTAATTATTTCTTAACAATAAACTAAAATGATTTGAACAAAGTGATAGTTCAAGGAGAGAAGATAGAAAATAAAAATATAAACTAAAAGAATATTGTAAAGGAAATTATTAAAAAGATTTTTTTAACGATTATATGTTTTTCTGAACAATTCTTTTAGTTCAAGTGGGTCTTCTATTTATTTACAAACTCCTATAAAACATGAATAAAAAAAATATAGTTGTTAATTGTATGATATTTCGAAACAATAACTCTAAAAGAAACCAGGAAAAAAAAGAAGAAAAAAGAGAAGTTTCTAATAAATTAAAATCAATAAAATGACAAAGCAACATAATTTACAGTCTAAATCAAATGTACAGGGAATATACCATAAAATCAAGTACCTTATATGAATTAATGAGTGAGGATGTTCTTAAATGAATTATCACTCAAATCTAAATATTTGAAGACACTAATTTATCAACAAAGTCTAATCTAATCAGTCAAGTTTATAAGAACAATCTATTAAAGTAAAAATTCTAATGACAATAAGTGTTCCCTCTTTAGGATAAAAGTTATCATTCTTATTTTTAAGACTATTGAAATTATAGTAGCAATTCCTAAATAGAAAAAAAACCCTTTTATATTTTTGGGTGGTGAATTTTTTATTTGTGAATTATTATTATTTAGTATATATATCTGTATAAGATAAACTAATTGAATAGTGCAATAGTAAGTTGAAAAAAGAAAAAAAAAGTTTTGAGTTATGATATGCCAAACAAATAAAGCAAAAGAAATGCATGCAAATTATTCCTATTTCCATCACATTAGGTGAATAATTTATTTTGAATTTCGACCCATTGAAGACTTCTTGTGGGGAAAGTGGTATTGACTTATTGGAAGTCATCAAGATAATAATAATATAGGGCTCTTGTGAGGAAATATTACAGACCTCTACCGTCTTTTCAAGCAACTTGGTTCATGACCTACAACTCATCCAGATGAAGAAATTTGTTCCATGGCCACATAATTCATCTGTTTCCATTAAAACTTGATGTTTAAATGAAGATAGTGGCTAAAGTCTTTTTCTGTTTGGTTAAAAATTCAACATGATTTTGACTTGACATGGTGACAACCATAGACCAAAAATTTAAGAAGGTAGAAGAGAGAAATATTTACAAGCCTGTTGATGTTATTGGAAGTCCGATTTTGTATATATTTTAAAATAATTTCAAAAATCGTTGATAAGGTTGTGGTGAGGCTTTTGATATGAGTTATTATTGTGGACTTTTACATTTCTAGGATATTATAGGGTTTTTTCATGCAAATTATAAAAAAATATCTTAGGTATCCCTAATAATTAGATAATTAATTCCTTATATTAAATATTCCAATACAATCAAGAAAATATGATAAGGCATTTTAGCAAATAAGAAAGAATAATTTTTCTAGGTATAATTAATTTGTGAATGTAGGCTTTAGGGAAAACTACATAAATCGTGTTTTATGTGTTTTTTGTTTTTGTTTTCTTATTTTTCTTATTATTTTTTATTGTGCTTTTAATTTACAACTTATTTTATTTCTTTTCAAAATTTTCTCAAATTAGGAAACAAAATCAACTTTCTAGCAAATCGAAAAGGAAAAATGAAGGCTTGAATGACTATATGCTTCCAACTTGTTTACTATAAGTTATATACTTAATTTTATAAAATTAAAATAAAGAAATTATGAAGCTATTAACAGTTACTTACCCAAATTACCTTATATCTAAATGTAAAATTCAATTGGTTGGAAATTAAGTAATCTAAAGCAATTGATTATTGAAGCACAACTAAATCATATATACTTCGTAAAAGCACCAAATGGATTAGGCAATTTTAAAATTTTTCTTACAATTCTATGTGAGGAAATGAATTTCTAGTGTAAAATTCTTTTTACCAAAAAAAATATATTTTCAATAAAAATAAAAATATATAAAATATCTATTATTTACAAATACTCATCAAAGTCTTGCAAAATTTAAAATGCAATTGACACTTTCAAATATTTCTTTAAATAAAGGGAAAAAAAGCTTAAAACTATTATTACAAAAATACAATTTTTAAGAAATTTCATATATTATAGAGTGGTTTGCTAAAATTTGTTGACATGAACTAAAATTTTAGTTTCTATGTCCTTATTTTTGTATTTTTTGAGGCATAGGCAATTACAGGGCCCCCAATCTAGATGACCCAAACATAAAGTCAAAGTCAAGCTAATGCAAAATTTTCTTGATGAGGTAGCAAGACATGGCAAAAACTTGAGGAAAAAATGGCCACCTTGGTAGACAAGCATAAACCTTAAATAAATAAATGAGGAAAATAATATCCTTAAATTTCCCTTGACATGACATGACATGACAAAAATGGCTTTAAAAAGTGGCCACAATCTTTGGAATATTTTGGGGTGGTATGCTAAAATTGTGGATACGCTATTGATTATTTTTTTCCTTAATTGTCTGTAAGATTGTGAAATATTACTTGTATACTTATTGATAGGGCAACATGAAGACTGTGATATTTTGAGGAAGGTTTTTCCACAACTCAATTCATAAGGTAATGACTTTATCATCTATATGTGCATATTATTTCTTGTGTGGGACATATAGTAGCAAAGTCATGCTTAAAGGGACAATGCGACATAATGCAAAGTTAAAGTTTGAATCAACATAATAGGCTAAGTCTCTCTCATTAAAAAAAAAAATAAAAGATTATAGATTAAGATGGTGTTTTTCTCTCATTTTTTTTTCTACTTAAATTCAAATAGAACTTAATTTGAATTTTGTATCACTTAGCTATAATTATTCAATTATAAATTCAGATAGAAAATTTTGTTAACTAATACATAACTAATTTGAAGGTAATTAATTAATGGAAAGAATATCACTAATTGATGATAAAGTTCAAATAAAGGTAATTGTTAAAGCTCAAGCTTTATTTAAGTAGTTGATACGATTAAAAATGGTTACTTTAATGAATGAGAAGATGGTTCTTGACTTCATAATTAGACTAGTCAATTCATATTTTATTATTTTATATACATCCTTGGATTGAAGTGAGGAGTACGTTTTGTTTTCTACAAGAGGACAAAAGGAGACAACTTCAAAAATAATGTTTTAAGTGAAGACAACAACATGTTTTTGGACCTTGAATTTTTAATTTATATATCTCTATTTTTTTTTTTTAGCCACATACAATTGAAAAGGCTTGAATGTTGATGATCTAAACATAAAGTTGAAGTCAATCCAATGAAAATTTTCGTTAATAAGGTACCAAGATACAACAAAAATATATTAAAATGATTGAAGAAAAAGTTTCATCGGATAGAAATTAACAGCATAAAATTACATGACATACACCAGTTGCACAATTTTTGGACACTTACAACTATCAAAAGTTGACATGATTGGATTAGGTGATTATAACTATTTTCCTTTCAGTCATATAGACTTAATAATAACTCATATTAGAAAATTTTAAACTTCTAATATCATTATCAAACATGCTCTAAGTAATTACAGTAATGATTTTAGCTTATAAACTAGAAATCAAATTTCATATTCTCTAAAGAATTCCTATAATTTAAAATATTTCAAAATCAATTATAAAAGCAACTAAGGAAAGATTGCTATATGAATATTCTAAGAAAATTTTTAATTTCTTAATTAATTTCATAAAACTAAACTATAGAGAAATATTTACAAACTTGTTGAAGTTATTGGAAGTCCAATTTTATATATATTTTAAAATAATTTCAAAAATCATTGTTAGGGATGTAGTAAGGCTTTTAATATGATTTATTATTGTGGATTTTTTTCAAGAGTGATATAGATGATTTAAAGGGTATTATATAGTTAGTGTGTTATTGATGAATAAGTATGAGACTAGTCATTTGATTTGATGAGATATTTATTACATTTAAAATTATATTATATATTATTTATCACCAAGTATCATTCTTCTAACCACTTAAATAAATCATTATACAAGAGAGTGACAACATGTTTCTCTTTTAAATTAGAAGAAAATGTTCTATCACTAGAGAATTTTTCCTCAAAGCATAATGTTATGTAGTATAAAATATAACATCTCATAAATATTTTTTTTTCTTAAGAAACTTTCATAGATTTTGTTAGATTGCTTAGTTAGTAAATACACTCATCTAAAAAGTTACAAGTTCTATAATTGCTTTAACAAATTTTTTTTTTTCCCTGAAGCATTGAGGTTTTGAAACTTTTTTTTTTTTAGTTTAACATTTATAAGTGTGCAAAGGATAATATAGAAGTCTTGGTACACATTATTGTGAAAATTGTCTCTTTTCCAAATGATAGCGAAAAGAGAATACTAGGCAAGAACTAAGAATATTTTCTTATATTTATAATATTACAACTTCTCGAATGAAGGCATAAATTTCCACGGATGATGGTATGGATGTGGAATTCAATGAAAGGAAATGTGGAAAATTCTTCATTGTAATAAAATTTCTACTTTCCTGTATAAGCAAGTTATACTTGGTCCATGAAAATTCAATAAAATGATATCTAGTCCTTGTCGGGGGACTTGGTCTATTGGATTTAGAAGAAAAAAATTCTTTTAATATATATATAGACTCAATTTATTTTGGTTATATTTATTTTGAGGAAATTTAATATTTTTAGAGTTTGTATTTGGGTAAATGACCCTTTTAAGTTTGATCAGGATTAGAACTTTATAAATATATGGTTTTATATATGATTTTAAGATAGAAGGAAAAAATGAGCAAAGAATGAATAGAGATAGTCAAAAGGTGTATGAGTTTTGGGTAAAGAAAGGTATGTTGAGAGAGTTTGAAGTGTGTAAAGTTTATTAATAAATTAATATGATCTTTCTTTCTCATAGATGTAGGCGATTATCTCAAACTAGGTAAATATTTTATCTTTTTTCTTATTTCACTTTCTTTTTTCTTATTGTATTTAGGTGTTTCAATTTTCCCAACAAATACTTGTTCTGTCATCATATCTCTATCTACCAAATATAGTCCTCACCGCCTTATATAAAATATTTCATAAATACATATAATGTGATTATAATTAGATTCTTTATATAGAATAAAAAAAACTAGTAGTAATATCTCTACAAATATTATGTGACTCACATAATTAGATAATTAGTTCCTTATATTAAATATCCCAATCAAGAAAATATGAGAAGTCATTTTATTAAATAAGAAAGAATCATATTTCTTGGTATAATTAATTTAGACTTTAGGATTTAAGAGTTATAGGACTATAATCTTCTTAAACAATACTGGAAGTTCTCTTTTATCTTCATTTGTGAATGTAAGCTTTATGGCAAACTGCATAAATCGCATTTGATGTGTTTTTTGTTTTTATTTATTTATTATTTATTTTTATTTTTCATTGTGGTTTTAAGTTTTAACTTTTTTATTGTCTTCATTGTGGTCTTACTCCAACAAGTGTCTCTCACTCTTCATCATATCTCTATCTACCACGTATAGTCCTTACCACCTTATATAAAATATTTCATAAATATATATAATATGATTATAATTAGATTCTTTATATGGAATAAGGAAAACTGGTAGTAATATCTCCACACAAATATTTTGTGTCTCAAATAATTAGATAATTAGTTCCTTATATTAAATATTCCAATCAAGAAAATATGAGAAGTCATTTTATCAAATAAGAAAGAATCATTTTTCTTGGTATAATTAATTTAGACTTTAGAATTTAAGAGTTATAGGATTATAATATTCTTAAACAATAGTGGAAGTTCTTTTTTATCTTTGATTTGTGAATGTAAGCTTTATGGAAAACTGCATAAATCATGTTTGATACGATTTTATGTTTTTTTTTTTAAATCAGAATTGTTGATGTGTTATTGATTATTTTATTATTTTCCTTATTATTTTCCTTATTATTAAGTTAAAAGACAAACATCACCTAAATATTTTTTTTTTGGAAATTTTTTTTTTAAAAAAGATAGTTCAAATTCATCTTTTTACTTATTTTCCTTATTATTATTATTATTATTATTATTATTATTATTATTATTAATTATTATTATTATTATTAAGTATTATTATTATTATTAATAAGTTAAAAGACAAACATCACCTAAATATTTTTTCTTGGAATTTTTTTTTAAAAAGAGATAGTTGCAAATTCATCTTTTTACTTCATATACACAATTTGATCATATTCAAATAGTAGTAACCGGTAAGCCCAAAATAGTTTGAAAAGGTCACTTGAATTGGAAAGTGAATTGGTAAGCAATTGAATTGATTCAAGTGGTTGGTCCAGTCCATTTTTCAAAATATTGCTAAAAAGAAAGGACAGGAGCCTATCACTATCATCCACATGGTTTCTAGTTGAATTATCTTCCATATATGTCTCTACATCCAAAGGAATGACTAAATCAGAATAAGAAAAAAAAAAAGGAAGATAATTGGTAAGATCCTATTCCACTAACAATGCCAAGTTTTTTTTATAGTGTTTCTCTCTATCTAATGCTTCAAGTTTTTTTGTAGAAGATTTCTATAGTTGGAATGTTTTGATCATTAGCAATCATCAAAGCATAATTGATATTTGTTGAGATGATTTCAATTATATTTTCTTTAACATGTATTCAAGTATGTTGTTTACTTGGCAATTTTTAATCTTTTGAAACAAATGAGTGGTTAAGTTAAAGGTGTTATTAATTGTCTGATGTCTTGATTCCATTACTAATTGAATTTTGTCACTATTTTTATTGTTGTGTTGGAACTTAATTTTACTTGTTTTTGCATGTGTTCCTAGATGGAGAAAATTTTAATTCTCGATTTCCTTTTATCATTCTATGTTCAATAATAAGAGAACTTGCTTGTAAAGGTGAGACTAATTTGGGAAATTGCTTAAAAATTGATAAAGATGCTCTTACTCACTTCAAAAATGGTCTCAAAAGTACTAACAATTGGCTTTCATCATGGAGAGGGCTTGATTGTTGTCAATGGGAAGGAATTGATTATGAAAATAAAACAAGAGCTATTATTTCAATTGATCTTCTTAAGCCACATTCTCCCAAGGAAGCATATGAGAATGGGACCTCTATGAACTTGTGTGGAGAGATTGGATCTTCATTGATAGAACCCAAATCCTTGAGATATTCATATTTGAGTGACAACACATTTTAACGTATTTCAATTCTTGAATTTTTTGTATCTTTAAGAATTTACAATATCAAAACCTATCAAATTGTGGGTTCAGTGGTGCAATTCCTCCTAGTCTAGGAAACCTCTCTAATTTGAAATTTCTTGATCTTTCCAGCCATCAATATTTTGATTTATTTTTTAATTCTGAATCCTATGATTTATATGTCAATGATCTCAAATGGATCACTAGTCTTGTTTTACTTTACCAACAATGCCAAGTTGTCTCTAGTGTTTTCCTCTACCTAATGCTTCTAAGCTTCTCTTGTGGGTGATTTCTATTGTTTTGATACGCAAAAATCATCAAACCATATTTGATATGGATATGTGTTCAAGTATGCCATCCACTTGACATGTTTTAATCTTATTAAACTTATGATTGATTAATAAGTGTGTTATTTAATATCCAATAACTCGATGTTTTGATTACTTGTCAAATTTCATCACTATTTTGATTCTTTTGCTGAAACTTAATATTAATTACTTGTTTTTATAGGTGTTCTCAGATGGCGAAAATTTCGATTCCTGGTTTCCTTTTGGTCATTCTATGTTTAATAACAAGAAATCTTGCTTATAAGGGTGAAACCCTTGAGGGAAATTGCTTAAGAACTGATCGAGAAGCTCTTCTTGACTTCAAAAATGGTCTCAAAGATTCTTCTAACAATCGACTTTCATCATGGATATGAGGCAATTGTTGTCAATGGGAAGGAATTGGTTGTGAAAACAACACAGGAGTTGTTATTTCAATCAATCTTCATAACCCATTGTCATGTGTAGCAATTTTAATTTATTTATTTCAAATATTTTGGTTTATTGAGTTAGTTCAAATAACTAGTAGTAGTGGGCTAGAGAGTTGGTAATGTGAGCTATTTTTTAGTAATTGTTTCTGTTTAATCTCTAAGTTGTTGAGTCTATTAAATTATAAATTTCCTCATTCTTGAGCAATAAAATGATCAGATGAAAAACTTCCAAAAACTTGTCTTTGTTTTCTGCTTTCCAAATTCTTTCAATTCTGCTCATATTTTGCCTTAGCAACATAGCTCGAGGGAGAGGTAGGGGGCCAGGGAGGGGACGGGATCGTGCCATTAACTTAGAATGTGAGAGAGTGGTATCAGAGCCGGTAATGGCTGACTATCAACGGCTCCAAAGGCTTGAAAATCAGGTTGAGAACCTGAGTTCAGGTCAAGAAAGGCTCCTTAAGTAGATGGAAGAACTAGTGGGGGTAATGAACTCCCTATTAGACTTGTCGGAAGAAGGGTTCATCAATAGGAATCGAGGACCACATGGACAGGGTGGTGCTAGGTACGCAGGTGGACTAGTGGTTCTTAAGTTTGCAAAGCTTGATTTTCCTCGCTATGATGGCTCGGAAGATCCAACTTTATGGATTTTTTGCGCAGAACAATTTTTTGAATTTCAAGGGACATCATTGGAAGATCAAGTCAAATTACCAGCCTACCACTTGGAAAAAGATGCTCAATTGTGGTACCAGTGACACAAAAATCAAGGTCACTTGGTTACTTGGGATGGAATGAAGGCGGGATTGCTAGAGAGGTTTGCTGTAACTGAATATGAAGATTTCTTTGGAGACTTATGCAAGCTTAAGCAAATGGGAACTATTTCAGACTATCAAACTCGGTTTGAAAGGCTTCTAGCACGGGCTGACACTTTGACAAATAAACAAGAAGCTGAGTGTTTTATTAATGGATTGAAGGATGGGCTAAGGGCGGATGTAAGAATCCAAAACCCTCAAATCTGTCTTCTGCTGTTGGGTTAGCACGTACCTATGAACTCAAAGCCAGGAAGTGAGGCGCCCAACCAACCCAACATTCTCTTCTTCAGTTCGCAACCCCAACAACCAATGGAACACCTCAACCCCTAGTGGTGCAAAAGGCACCAATCTAGAGAGAATTTTACTAATCCGTAAATTATCTCCAATCGAACTCCAATGCGGCCACAACAAGGGTTGTGCTACAACTGTGATGAAAAGTATACAATGGGTCATAAATGCAAGAAATTGTTCTTCATTGAACTAGAAGAAGAGAATGAACAAGCCATAGAAGAAGAGTATGAAGAAGATACACCGACTATCTTTTTACATGCCTTGGCTAGGGTTTAATCTCCACAAACTATATGAATCCACTCATAGATTGGTAAGACTTCACTGACTATTTTAATTGATTCTAGTTCCACTCATAATTTTTTGCATCACAAATTTGCCAAAATCATCGGACTTAAGTCGGAAAGGAGCTGCTTGTTTAGCGTGGTGGTTGCCAATGGGGAGAGGTTGTCAAGTCCTGGGCGTTGTAATGGAGTAAAATTGTCCTTGCAAGGCATCCCAATTGAGGTAGATTTTTTCTTACTTCCCATAGAAGGTTGTGATGCTGTTTTAGGAGTACAGTGGCTGGGTACTCTTGGTCCAATTTTATGGGATTTTGGAAGGATGCAAATGCAATTCACTATAGCTGGGCGAAAGGTGTTGCTACAAGGTTCAACCTCCTCAAAACTTTGGGCTCTTGAAGGTGATACTGTTTTAAAACATTGAGGCAAAGTGATGGTAGGGGAATTATTTTACAGCTTTGTGCAATCCAGCATGAGCATACAAATCATGAGGAGTTACTATCAGATGCAATGGCTCCTTTGCTCATTGAGTTCAGCGAATTGTTTGGAGCACCTACGGGATTACCACCTCCACACTTTCATGACCACAGGATTCCCCTCCAGCCAGGAGCAGGTCTAATTTGTGTACGTCCTTATCGATACCCGCATTTCCAGAAACAAGAGTTGAGCACTTGGTGGAGGAGATGCTATCACAGGGTATAATTTAGCCTAGCCAAAGCCCATTTTCCTCTTCGGTACTTTTGGTGCGAAAACATGATGGGAGTTGGAGGTTTTGTGTGGACTATCGAGCACTAAACCGGGTGACAGTCAAAGATAAGTTTTCAATTCCAGTTATAGATGAATTGTTGGATGAGCTACATGGTGCCAAATTCTTCACCAAATTAGATCTCAGATCTGGGTATTTTCAAATACGAATGGATCCTCTTGATGTACATAAAACAGCCTTCCGAACTCACCATGGGCACTTCAAATTTCTGGTAATGCCTTTCGGCCTTTCTAACTCCCCATCTACATTTCAATCACTTATGAATGAGATTTTCAAGGCTCATCTAAGAAAATTCATTTTGGTATTCTTTGATGACATTCTAATTTATAGTAGCACGTGGGTTGAACATCTGAAACATGTTAGAATTGCATTTTCCATTTTGCGAGCTCATCATCTTGCAGTCAAGAAAGAAAAATGTCAGTTCGGGCAAAGGCAAATCAAATATTTGGGGCATATCATTTGTCAAAATGGTGTGAAGGTGGATCCAGAAAAAATAAAGGCAATGATGGAATGGCCAAAACCAGGAACTATCAAAGCTTTCAGGGGTTTTTTAGGACTAATGGGTTATTATCGGAAGTTTATTGCAGGTTATGGCAAAATTGCAGCTCCTTTGACTGACATGTTGCGAAAAAAATGCTTTTTCTTGGTCTCAAAAGGTGGAAGAAGCATTTGAATTATTGAAACAAACCATGATGGAGGCTCCGGTTTTAGCCTTGCCAATTTCCAGCTCTTATTTGTGGTGAAATGTGATGCATCAGGAAATGGATTAGGAGCTGTCCTAATGCAAGAACAAAGATCTATTGCTTATTTCAGCACTGTCTTGAAGAGAAAACGCCTTTTGTTGTCCACTTATGAAAATGAACTTATGACACTTGTTCTTGCGGTAAAAAAATGGCGACCTTACTTGCTTAGGAGTCATTTTGTGGTCTGAACTGACCAACGCAGCCTTAAATTAATTTGGGAGCAATGAATAATGATAGAATCGCAACAAAAATGGCTGCTCAAATTAATGGGTTATGACTTCTCCATCGAATTCAAGAAGGGTAAGAACAATATGGCAGCAGATGCTTTATCAAGAAAGGGCACACAAGGGGAATTCAATGCAATCTCTAGTCCCTTACCCCAATGGTTGGAATCCATCAAGGTTGAGAATCAATCACACCCGGAGCTGCAACGAATTCATCAGTTGCATGAGCAAGGAGAGGCTATTGGACCATGGGAAAATTGAAATGGCGTTATATTCTTTAAGGAGCGTATCTATCTTCCATCAAACTCAGAACTCATCCCAATCATTTTCCAAGAAATTCATGGCATTGGGCATGAGGGTCTTTACAAAACTCTTCATCGAGTGAATGAGGTATTCTATTGGAGGCAAATGAAGAAGGTTGTACTTGATTACATCAAGCAATGTGATGTTTGTCAATGCTATAAGATAGATCACCAAAAGCCAGCAGGTCTTCTCCAACCATTGCCTATTCCTACACAAGTATGGACAGACATCTCTATGGATTTTATTGATAGCCTACCCCTTCTAAGGGGAAGACAATACTCCTTGTGGTGGTGGATCTGCTATTCAAATATGCACATTTTATTCCAATGTCTCACCCTTACACTGCACCAAAGGTGGCTCAAACATTCTTTGAAAATGTGTCTAAACTCCATGGCATGCCAAGTTCAATAGTATGTGATCGAGACTCCACTTTTATAAGTGTTTTTTGGAAAGAGCTTTTCAAATTGTAGGGCACTAGCTTCAATTTCAGCTCATCTTACCACCCCCAAACAGATGGCCAAACTGAAGCAGTGAATCGGACTCTTGAGATGTACCTACATTGCTTTACTAGTTCAAGACCAAAGGAGTGGGTTCAATGGGTTCCTTGGGCTGAATTCTGTTACAACACCAGTTTACATGCTTCTACTTACAAAACTCCCTTCGAAGTGGTGTATGGAAGAGAGCCCCCCAACTTGCTTTCCTATGTTCCTGGTACATCAAAAGTTGAAGCTGTAGATAACATGCTCCAAGCAAGAGATAAAGTTGTAAAAGACCTAAGATGTCAGCTTCAACAAGAACAAGCTAGAATGAAGACTGCTTATGACCAAGGGCGAGTTGAGAGAGAATTCGTTGTTGGTGATTGGGTATATCTACGGCTACAACCTTACCGGAAAACTTCATTGGCTTTGAGACAGTCACATAAACTCTCCCTGCGATTTTATGGGCCATATCGTTTGCTAGAACGAATTAGTTCAGTGGCTTATCGACTTGATCTCCCGCCAAGAAGTAAGATTCATCTAGTTTTCCATGTGTCGATCCTTAAAAAACGGCTTGGTACAACTGATAAAATTGATTCTCCTCTTCCATTAGTATCAGAAACATCAGGTCACTTGCAACCTTAGCCTATAGCAGTTCTAAATTTTTGCAACAACGGGTGTAAACATGAACTATTTATTCAGTGGCAGAGGCTCCCGACAACAGATGCTACTTGGGAGGATAAGAACCAACGTCGAAACAAATTTCCAGACTTTGTGTGTCCTTGAGGACAAGGACGATTCCAAGGGGGAGGAAATGTCATGTGCAACAATTTTAATTTATTTATTTAAGGTATTTTGGTTTATTGAGTTAGTTCAAATAACTAGCAGTAGTGGGCTAGAGAGTGGGTAATGTGAGCTATTTTTTAGTAATTGTTGTTGTTTAATCTCTAAGTTGTTAAGTCTATTAAATTATAAATTTCCTCATTTTTGAGCAATAAAACGATTAAATGAAAAACTTCCAAAAACTTGTCTTTGTTTTTTGCTTTCCAAATTCTTTCAATTCTGCTCATATTTTGCCTTAGCAACATAGCTTGAGGGCGAGCTAGGGGGCGAAGGAGGGGACAAGATCGTGCTATTAACTTAGAACATGACACCTATATTCTCCTAAAGAAGCATACGAGAATTGGAGCTCAATGAACTTAAGCGGGGAGATTCGACCTTCTTTGATAGAACTCAAATCTTTGATATATTTAAATTTGAGTGGCAACTCATTTGAACATATCTCAATTCCTAAATTCTTTGGATCGTTGAAAAATTTACAATATCTGAACTTATCAAATTGTGGATTATGGGGTGCAATTCCTCCAACCTTGGGAAACCTTTCTAATTTGCAATTTCTTGATCTTTCTTCTCATGAATTTCAGTTATTTGTTAAGGACCTTGAATGGATGACTAGTCTTGTTTCCTTAAGGCATCTCAAGATGAATTATGTCAACCTTTCAATGGTAGGATCTCATTGGGTGCAGGCATTAAATAAGCTTCCATTTTTTTACAGAGTTGCATCTACAATAGTGTGGGCTCTCTAGTCCAATTTCATTTCTAAGCTCTATCAATTTCTCTTCACTGTCAGTCATAAGCATTGGTTACAATTCTTTCCGGTCAAAGTTTCCAATATGGCTTGTAAACCTTAGTAGCCTTGTATACATTGATGTAAGCTCTAATAAGTTATATGGGCATATTTCACCTGGCCTTGGGGAACTACCTAACTTGCAGCACTTGGATCTATCTTGGAATGAAAATCTCATAGGTAGTTGCTCTCAACTGTTAAGCGGAAGCTGGAAGAAGATAGAATTTCTGAATTTGGCATCCAATAACTTTCTTGGTACGTTTTTGGCTTAGAAAAATTATTATTGCTTATTGATTTTGATACATCAAAATAATGTAGTGGTTCTGCAGTCTAACACTTGTTTTTAAAAAATATTTGGCATTAAATTATTTTGACTTTCCAATAATCTCTTTCACTTTTATCATTAAACCATCAAAGTAAGTTCAATTATCTTCTCACCATTCATTAAATTATTTTCTCATAAACTCTCTTTTTTATTTTTATTTTTGAAAATTATTTTAAATTATATTATTTTAACTCTTGATGGTGCATGATTTGTCATAAATCCATTGCACATTTGACTAACAAAGGGGAATTTTTAGGGCTTTTTGGCTCATCTTCTCCTCCATGGCTTTTGATGGATTTGAAAGATTACACTACAAGATCTAGGTTTTGGTTGTAAACAATTTTTAAAATAGTTTTCTAAATCATTTTTTGAGTGTTTTTTTATAATAGTTTTACAAAAATTATAATGTATTTTGTTTCTTGTAAACATTTTAAAAATAATTTTTCAAAGACAAAATTTGAGTTTTTTTATAATAATTTTTACAAATATTATATTATATTTTGAAACAAAATTTTGTTTGGAAACTTTAATTTCTGAAAACAATATTATCAATTTATTCCATGTAGACACTTATTTCTAAAAATAGTTTAAATTATCTTTTCACCACTCATTTGATGATGCATTAAGAAGGCAAAGTTTCTTACCTTTCTCATGAACTTTCTTATGTTTCATAAAAATAAATAAATAAATAAATAAATAAATCAAATTATTTTAATACTCTTGATGATGATTGCATGTACAATTCCAAACTCCATCAGAAATTTTTGCAACTTAAAACATTTGGATTTGGCTTCAAATATCTTGACAGGAACTTTCCCTGAATTTGTCAAAGATATCAAAAACTGCAGTTCTGAAGGTCCTTTACCAGAACTGAGGTATTTGGACTTGTTCGAGAATCAATTAGTGGGTGGATTGCCAAAACGGTTGAATCAAATGGAAAAACTAATGCATCTCGATCTGTACAACAACAAGCTTCAAGGTTCTATCCTTGCTTCTTTTGGGACATTCAAAAATTTGAATGAAATGTGGCTTGGATTGAATGAACTGAATGAGAGTCTCCTAGTTAGTTTTGGACAACTTTTTGAATTTGTTCTCTTAGATATTTTTGGGAATCACTTGACTAAAATTCTTTCTAAAGAACATTTTTCAAAGTTAGGTAAGTTGAAGATATTGTGGATGGAAATATAGAATTTTATTCATACTTAATAAATTGGGCATTAGTGGGGCTCGACATTTGTGATTGATTGCTTGATTGACTTTGCCTACTTTGACATGCATGTTATTATTCTGTATTTGTGCACTAACCTTGTCTCTCATGATAGCACTCAGCTTGCGACTAAGGTATGCCTAGTACTTGATCATATTTATTTATTTATCTATTATCACGCATGACTTATTTTATTATTTGATCATTGTTTGGTATCTACGATTTTCCGATCAATTGTCATACTTGACTTAGCTAATTAATAGAGACCTAATTTTTAGGGGCTTAGAAAGGTGATACATTCTATCACCGTACCTTCCCAATAGGTAACCTGACCCCCGAACCCAAACTTGGTTTTTTGCAGACTTATTTTTCCTTTAGGAGTCACATTTAAGGTTTTTCTTTCTTATTTATTTTTTCCCTTTAAAAATAAAACAAAAATAAGTGGCAACTTTAAAAACTTTTCAAAAATCATTTTTTTAATAAAAAGTGAGTCTCGCCAGAGTAGAGAATGCATGCGAGAAATGCACGGTCCACAAAATGGCAACTCCACTAAGGAACACTAGAGTGTCAAGCTTAAACTTAAATTAAGGCAAATATGGCGTTTGATTGGTTGATTAGTGGGTACCCTTCTTTTTTTGTGCTTTTGTATGATTGAGTGTTGATAGCACATTAAGATTTCTTGATATGTTTATCTAGGATGCATGTTTGGCTATTGTGTTCATTTGAGGCATGGACATACTGATTATATTGATTGATCCTCTTATTTGTCCTCACATATTGACTCTTCTTACTGTATAATTACTTTGCTCACCTTGACATGTACATTCTTGTAGTTGTTTATCTCGTTCATCCTTGACATGTTTGATTCTCTTGGTTGTATATTATCATGATTATCATAGAGCATGCTATCCTTACTAGATATTAATCTCAATTATCCTATTTCCTACTTAGCTTGTGTGTAAATTTGGATGATATATACCTGTTTTGCATGACTACATGATGCATGATTGCTCTCATTTTACATGATGCATGTATTGCTTGTCTGTGTGGGTTTCACATCTATCCCCTTATTTCCAATTCCCTAGTCTCGGTCAAACTTGTTTTCCTTGATCTCATATTTCATATGAAACTTGTTGCCTTGTTTGTTCTCTGATTGAGCTAGTGATTTGGAGTAAGGTCTAGCAATGGGCTATATATATGTTTGGGAGCATTCTAGAGGTGGTTGACACATTGATGCTTATTGGAGTTCGACCTTTGAAGACTTGTATAGCCCAAAGCTAGATTTCAAGATATTTGTGTGGCTAGTGTGTTTTCTTAGTTTGATAGGATTTTCATATGCACCCACACCATTCATTGTACATTCTAGATCACCATTGAGTGTTGAGAGATGCGAGAGTCTTCACCATTAAGAAACCCCCTGGGATGCGAGGTAGTACAGGTGTGGATGTGATGACCACCTTACATGGAAGCACCCCATTTATTTGGAGGCGTGCAGTGGGATACATACCGCCGAAGGGTACAATCGCTTTTGCTAGGGACCCTTGAAAGCCTACCTTTATCCTTTTAAAGCCACCTTGACCTTATAGGATGAGCTTAGATCCTTTGATTAGGATTCCTTCCTCATATGTGGGTGCATCTGTGAGCCTTTAGGGTCATCTTAGTCACCACCTGGACCCAATGCTTTCTCCTTTCATTTCCTATTAAGGGTGCTCAGAGATCAGTATGAGTTTGAGTATTAGTTGGATCACTTCTTACCTTGTTGCATTAGATTTTTTTCTCTCATTTGATGAGTTTAGCATGCTTTCTCCCTAGGGCTTTCATCTTTCTTTCTTGGCTTGGCACATCCTTTCACTTTATTGTCACTTGCTAGATGCTTTGGGATATGTTCATTGATCATGATCACTTTTTTACATTGTACACCTATCATGGGCCCAATACCTCATTCTTTGTTTGATCCTTGATTCAATTTTCAACTTGATGCTCACATTTTCATTACGGAAAAATGAAAGGCACATTTTTCACATTCACCATTTTTTTTAGAGAGTCGCCTTGATCACCTTATCTTTCTCTTTATGGAGCCAGGATTGAAGGTTGAGTCAAAGATATATGGTTATAAATGGAGTATTGATGTCATGATAGTGTGTTTCTCGCACATCTTTTATCTTGGATTATTGATACGAATTCTCTAGTCACATTTGTAGCCATCTCATAGTGGACACCTTTATGACTCTAAAGTCCCTATCATACATCCAAATTTCGAGTTGCCACCTCAGGACCATGTGCTTACGTGTTGTACTATTGTCTTTTAGGGTCTTATCTTGTGTCCTTCATCCATTTAGTTTGCATTGTAGGAAGTCAGTTTAGGTGTTGGTTAAGTTTAGAGTCACATTCTTGGAAAAGAGTTGGAGACCGATTGATCAGATCAAATTTATACTTGAGTTCAAATAGTCCAAATAGGATGTCAGATGAGTTGGCTTCTACATTTACTTCTATTCAAGAGTTCATGGCAGGAATCAGTAGACGCTTGGATCAAATAGAGAGCTCACACTAGGCTCTTCATCTAGTTGGCATAGGCACAGATGAACGATTCCTTATGCATCTCAGATAACACAGACTCTTCCACTTAGGACTTCATATGGTATTCAATTCTATTTTCTAGATCATTATGAGACCATCCCACTAGATGTTATCATAGTGCCACATTCTCTTGTTCATACCATTGATGATACTAGATTGGTCGAGCAGTATGAGAGGCTTGAGTCTAGGATGAGACATATCAGATTGCAGGATAGAGGTTTGACTTGGGATGACAGGGATGGGATACTGGTAGCTAGCTTGCCCACTAAGTTTCGCATGCTATACATTGAGCGCTATAGTGGGATTGGTCATCCCAAGATCCACTTGAAACTATACAACATAATCATGAGAGCGAATAGGATAGATGTTGCACAGTTAATGGATTTCTTTCCCATGTCAATTAGTGGGGTATCTCAAAGATGGTTTGCCTCAATTGAGCCTTAGAGACTCTACACCTCAGAGGATGTGGCTCATGAGTTCCTAACTCAATTCGCTTTCAGTGTTGACATTGATGTATCTAGATGAGAATTAGAGGCCACCAGATAGAGGCCAAATAAGTCTATTTCTTTCTTTGTCAATCGTTGGAGGGCAAAGGTGGCTGGTATGATAAACCGACTTAAGGAGCAAGATTAGATTGATATGGTTCTTTGGAGCCTACAACCGAGGTTTGTTAGACGCCTTGTGGGCATTCCATTTTAGGATCTCAAGAGTCTAGTTTAGGTAGCTTTCAGTGTTGAGGAGGCCATTGCTTGAGGATTATGGATAGATACTACTCCTTCCCCTGACAGTAAGGGGAAGAAGTCGATTGGATCATCTAACAAATTTGGAGAGGTTAACATTATTAGCTATCAATATTAGAGGCTTGCGCATCACTCACCTTATAGGCCTCCTACAATAAGAGCTCATTTCTCTCATTCACAATATCAGTATCAGTCAGTTTATGTTTAACAGTCTCAATCCTACTGAACTGATAGTACCCACATCTCCTGGTCTCTGTCCTCCTAAGGGCTTCTTCCCTTTTGAAGCAGAAGGGTAAGACTTGGGCCACAATCCTCTAGCAATGCCTTCCTCTACACCATACAAAGTGTCACACCCTTGAAGATTACACTGAATTTTTCACGAGTGTGCGGTGCTAAGGACCCTTCCGTAGCCAACCTTCCTTCCCAGCTTTTATAGAAACCAAGCAAAAGCAAAGTAAAAGCACAGTAAGAACAAAGCAACAGGGACACACACGAGGTTACGGAAACCCTTTCCCAATTGTATTGTTTCACTCTACAAGACAAAATCCTTTTCCTAAACCAGAGTACAATGCTCACACCCAAGCATACGAGAAGAACCCTATCCCAAACTCTCTTCCCTTGTTTCAAGGCTGCAGGAGCCCTTTTAAAAGACTCAAGCTGCAGTTACAAATTTGAATTTTCCAAATTCAAATATTGGAGCCAACTTGGTGGTTATGCAACTGGCCAAAACCGCCCATAACTACCTTGCATAATCACCTACCACCTAGATAGTGGCCTGCACATGCCACCCACTTGCACCAGCCATCATCCCTCAGCCAACTGCAGGTCAAATGACGGCTTGACTTGATCACTTGCTGTCTGAGCTAGCTACCACTAGCTAGCTACATTGCCATCTCCTTAAGCCTTGCTCGCCAAGCTGTTGGAGAGTTCCCCTAACAAGCTGTTTTCTTCCCTACAAGGTGCCTCTTGTGACCGGGTGCCCATCAGCATGTCTTCGATCAAGGCCTTCTGAGCCAAGTAGCTTGCACCAACCAGTTGACCAGGCGTCTGGTGCATCAGTGTGCCTTCCTCACACTAATGTATGAGCTCGTGCCATGTCTAGGTGCTCATGGCTTGGGTTTGTTGCTTGCTTCCCCTTGTCCGGTCCAGCTTTATAGCAATGAGCCATGGCATTACGCCCATGGCTGATTCCTCTTGGTGCATAGGGTATTGCGCCCCTATGTTGTGCGTAGGCATCTTGGTGCGAGTCAACTATTTGTTTGGTGCCATCAGACCATGGCATTGTGCCCATGGTTTCATTAGTTGGCTCACCGCACAAGGCTTAAGCGCCCTCGTGCCTGCGCGGGGAGGGGTAGGCCGCACTAGGCCTCGTGCCGTTGCGGCCACCGGGTGCACATCACACATGTTGTTGAGCCCATGTGTGCGTGCTCGAGTCGCATCCATGTGTCCTAGGCATGCCCAAGGTCGTGCCATGGTGCCCTTTTGGTGCAGTCAAGGCTTCCCTTGGTGCTCTCTCCTTTGAGTCACTTACCCACCCACCCCCCCCACCCCCCACTTCCCCTTAAAGAGCAATGCGAGCCGTTTTCATTGTTTATGGAGGAGACATCAATATGTTTGAGGAGACATAATGGAATAATAAATAATTATAAATTAAAATTCCAAAAGTCCCTCAGCCTTCATTTGCACCACCTAAGTCAAGTGTACGCACGATGCCCATTTGGTGCGCATGCGGTGCATGTATGGCTCGCCCACAGTGCGCACGTGATGCGTGTTTGGCTCGCCCACGGCCTCCTCACATAGCCCCTAGAGTTTGAACCACCAAACCTCCAGGTTTTCCTTGCTTTCAGCCTAGGCTCTCATGGGTGCAAAGCCTACCCATGAGGCCTATTCCTCCATGGTTAAGTCAAGAGGCTAAGGGGCTGACAAACCCACCCCCGCCTGTTGAAGTTGACACCCTCGTCGACTTAGTCTGCCAGTATGCCTGGACCGCCATCTCAAATTGCCACAAGGTAACATCTCTTTCCCAAGTACCTTCTCCTTCTAAAGTCTCATTCCATTGAATTAAGAAATCAGTTCGCCGGTTCTTTTTGCTATGTCCCATGGTCCTATGATCCAAGATCTTCTCTATCTCTCGATCAAACTGTTTCATGACCAAGGGAGGGGCTCGCTTTTTATGCACCCTCTTTGCATCCAGATCCTCATGGTAAGGCTTCAGAAAGCTCACATGGAAAGTCAGGTGAAGCTTGAGCCTCTCAGGCAGCTTCAACATGTAAGTCACCTGCCCAACTCGTTTAATCACCTCGAATGGTCCATCATACTTAGGAATTAAACCCCTCTACCTTGTCTTGCTGCTGATCTTCTTCCAAATTTGAGGAGTCAATTTTAAGAGGACCTTGTCCCTAACCTAAAATTCCAAGGGTCTGCGGTCACGATTCGCATATTTCTTCATTTGTCTAGCTGCCTTCTCTAGATTGTCCCGGGCTTCATCAAACATCTCCTACCGGGACTGAGCCATCTTGTATGTTGCAAGATCACTTCCTCTTGCTTTTTGCTTAGCCACTCCAAAGGCATCCGTGGCTGCACCCCAATAGCTAGCTCAAAGGGGCTCATCCCTGTCGTTGAGCTCCTTTGCAAGTTGTAGCACAACTAGGCAGTATCCATCAAGTCCATCTAATTCTTTTGTGTTGCTGTCACATAGTGCCTGAGGTATTCCTCCAGCAATGCATTGATCCTTTCTGTCTGCCCATCAATCTAAGGGTGGTTGGCTGTAAAGGACTTCAACTATAAACCCAAGAGGTTGAATAGCTCAACCCAAAATCGGCCTGTGAACCGTGCATCTCGATCACTGACTATGTCCTTAGGCAACCCAAAGTGTTTGACCACATTATTGAAAAACAACTTAGCCACTTCCTTCGTAAGGCAAGCATCAAGGCATGAATAAACACAACATACTTAGAGAATCTATCTACAACAACAAAGACAGATTTAAAATCATGAACCTTTGGGAACTGTGTCATGAAATCCATGGAAATGTTCTCCCAAGGTCTCTCTAGAATGGAGAGGGGCTACAGCAACCCTGCAGCCTTCTTTCTTTCAGTCTTGTCCATCTGACAAACCAGACAGGATTTCACATATGCCTGGACATCCTCACCCATTTTAGGCTAGTAGTGGGATCTGGCTAGCAATGCTAGAGTCCTCTCTTCACCGAGATGGCTTGCCCACTTTGCATCATGAGTTTCTCGCAACAATTTCTTTCTCAGGCCACCTGCAGGAACTTACCATCTTCCTTTTTTTGCCATAAGGAGGTCACCTTTTAGCCAATACCTCCTGATCACACCCTCATTTACTTGCTGCTTCAGCCTGCCATATGCAGCATCCTGCTCCGCAACTTGCTTGATCTTCTCATTGAAGTCAGAGATGACTTCTGAGAGGGCTGTGATGTAGGAAATCACCTCTTTCCTACTCAAGGCATCAACCACAGTGTTATGTATTCCTGGTCGATGCAACCACTCAAATTTGAAGTCGGCCAGGAACTTCTGCCATCGCGCTTGTCTGAGACTCAACTTCTTTTGAGTTTTGAAGAAGGTGTTAGCCACATTGTCAATGACCACTGTAAAAATGCTTCCAAGTAGGTAGTGTCTCCACTGCTGCAGGCAGTGAACCACAACTGTTATTTCCTTCTCGTGAGTGGAGTACCTCTGCTCAGCATTGTTTAGCTTCCTATTTTCAAACGCCACATGGTGCCCTTCCTACACCAAGACTCTACCCAAGGCTCTATCTGATGCATTTATTTGGATTTCAAAGGGTAAGTCCAAGTCTAGCAACCGCAGCATAAGCTCAGTGGAGATGGCTTCCTTCAAGCCTTCAAAGGCCATCTGACATTGCATGCTCCAATCCCACTGGTTATCCTTCTTCAACAGGTCAGTAAGGAGGGACACTCTCTTTGAATACCCCTCAATGAATCTTCTGTAGTAATTGGCCAAGCCAAGGAAGGACCGCAACTCCGTCACTTTGGTAGGGACTGACTACTCCATAATAGCCTGCACCTTGCCTTTGTCTATCCTGATCAGGCCTGCACTGATCTTGTGTCTTAGAAATGTGATCTCCTCTTGAGCAAACTCACATTTCTCTGGCTTCACATAAAGCCAATTCTCCCTCAATCTCTGAAACACCAATCTCAAGTGCTTCTTATGCTTTGTTAGGGTCTTACTATAAACTAAAATATCATCCAGATACACTACCACAAATGCGTCTAAGTAATCAAACAGAACATCATTCATCAAATTACAGAATGTAGTAGGGGCATTAGTTAGTCCAAAGGGCATTACCAGAAACTCGTATGATCCATACCAAGTTACACAAGTGGTCTTCCCCTCATTTCCTGCTGCAATTCGAACCTGCCAATAACCCGATCTCAGGTCCAACTTGGTGAAGTAAGAGGCTTTTGACAGTCTGTCAAACAACTCAGCAGCCAAGGGGATCGGGTACTTGTTCTTAATGGTCACCTTGTTGAAGGCTCTGTAGTCCACACACATGTAGAGAGAGCCATCATGCTTATTTTGAAACAGCACTGATGCACCATATGGGGCCCTTAAGGGTTGGATCAGGCCTGCATCCAACAACTTCTTCAGTTGCTTACATAACTCTAGAAACTCTACAGGAGGCATCCGGTAAGGGGCTTGAGTTGGGGCCTTTGTTCCAGGTAGTAATTCGATCTTGTGGTCAATAGGTCGCCGGGGTGGCAATTCCTTGGGGAGTTCTACAAGCATCACGTCTTTGAATTCTTTAAGGATCTTGACCACTGAATCAGGGACTTCCACAGACTGTCCCTCCTTGATTTCGATTAGGGCTGCAACATAAGTCTCCTGGCCCTTCTTCAATCCTTTCTTCAACTGAATAGCAGACAACATCTCAGGTTGTCCCTTACCACCATCATTCGCCCTCAAGGCCTTCATGAAGCAAGGTAGCTTCTCTTCTAACACCATCAGTCCACCAAGATATAGGATCAAGGCCACCTTGGCTCTTAAGAGAAAATCTACACCAAGGATCAAGTCAAAATCATCTGAAGGCACACAAAGTAAACTGCACGTACCCTTCCAGTCACCCATTTGCATGGGGACATTCTTAGCTACCCCTTGGATCTTCTGGGCTTTGCTATTGACTGCCTTGATCCGACTAGTATCCTTTTTCAACTTCAATCCCAACCTGGTTGCTTCTCTGGTGGCCACGAAGTTGTGAGTGGCACCGTTGTCCACCAAGGCCTTTACCTGCACACCATTCACAACTGCATGGACATGCATCAGGGACTTTTGGACTGGGGTCTCACCATTGATCACGTTCAAGAGTTACAGTGGGTTGACTCTAGAAGGGGCCTCCGAGTCAGAGTCTCCCTTATCGTTTGCAGTCACAAGGGCTGAGAGTTTCTCTCTTTTGGGGCAATCTCTGGCTCAATGAGGGCCATTGTAAATGAAACATCCTGCCATCTGGGTGGTCTACTACACAACCTTTGTGGTATTCTCCACTAGTTTTCCCCTTGCAGCAGACTTCTTGCCTTGTTTCTTCCACCCAGACTTCTTAGAAGTCTTGCCCTCAGCCTTAGCCTTCTTGTCTTCCTCTGACTTGGGTCTCTGCATGGTGGAGATGGCGTCATCCATCTTGTAGTCCACCAAGCAGTCTGCTGCAGCCATGGCAGCAGGGAGATCACGAACCCCTTGCCTTCTAAGTTCCGTCTGAGCCCACCATTGCAATCTTGACATGAAATTAAAGAGCTTGTCCTCATCTGACATATTCTTTATGTCCAACATCAAGGAACTAAACTCCTTGACGTATTTCCTCACAAATCCGATGTGTTTGAGCCTTTTTAGCATTTCTCTAACCACCCACACAATGTTGGTGGGAAGGAACTGATGCTTCAATTCCTTCTTCAGAGTCTCCCAAGTGGTGATTTGGGGCATTCCCGACTTTACATCATTTTCCATCCTAGTTCGCCACCATAGCTTAGCATCACCAGTCAGATACATATTATGGTGATAGACACCTTCTCGCCATCAGGTATGTGAGCAGCTTTGAAGAACTACTCCATGTCCCATAAGAAGTTCTCCAACTCCTTTGCGTTTCTGTTGTCGTTGAAGCCCTTAGGCTTTGGGACTTGGACCTTGGAAGGGGCTTTAGAGCCTGATGAGGACTCTTGCAACACAGCCTTCTTAAGCACTGCAACGTCCTCTCCATAGGACTGCAGGGCGCCCTTGAAGTCATCCATCAGGGACTGCATCTCTGCTTTGAACCCAACAAGTTTCTTCTCAAAGAAATTATCATGGGTCTCTAGCAAACTTCTCTGCACTTAGATTTCGCCCACGAAGCCACAGTGCCTTCCTCACCTGGCCATTCTCCCAACGCTTCTTCTATCTGAGTCATCTTTTCACACAGGGCGTTTATTGCACTACCACCAACCATCTCTGGTGTGAGCTCTGATACCAATTGTCACACCCCTGAAGATTACACTGATTTTTTCACGAGTGCGCAATGCTAAGGACCCTTCCTTAGCCAACCTTTCTTCCCAGCTTTTATAGAAATCGAGCAAAAGTAAAGTAAAAGTACAGTAAGAACAAAGCAACAAGGACACACACGAGGTTACGGGAACCCATTCCCAACTTGTATTATTTCACTCTGCAAGACAAAATCATTTTCCTGAACCAGAGTGCAATGCTCACATCCAAGCATACGAGAAGAACCCTATCCCAAAATCTCTCCCTCTGTTTCAAGGCTGCAGGAGCTCTTTTAAAAGACTCAAGTTGCAGTTACAAATTTGAATTTTCCAAATTCAAATGTTGGAGCCAACTTGGTGGTTATGCAACTGGCCAGAATAGCCCATAACTGCCTTGCATAACCACCCACCACCCAGATAGTGGCTTGCACATGCCACCCACTTGCACCAGCCATCATCCTTAAACCAACTACAGGTCAAATGACGACTTGACTTGGTCACTTGCTATCTGAGCTAGCTGCCACTAGCTAGCTGGACTGCCATCTCCTCAAGCCTTGCTCGCCAAGCTGCTGGAGAGTCCCCCTAACAAGCTGCCTCATTCCCCGTAAAGTGCCTCTTGTGACCAGGTGTCCATCAGTATGTCTTTGATCAAGGCCTTCTAAGCCAAGCAGTTTGCACCAACTAGCTGACCAAGTATCTGGTGCATCAGTGTGCCTTTCTCACACTGATGTATTAGCCCGTGCCATGTCTAGGTGCCCATGGCTTGGGCTTGCTTGCTTCCCCTTGTCCGGTCCAGCTTCATAGTAACGAGCTATGGCATTGCGCTCATGGCTGATTCCTCTTGGTGCACAGGGCATTGCGCCCCTATGCTGTGCGTAGGCATCCTGGTGCGAGTCAACTATTTGTTTGGTGCCATCAGACCATAACATTGTGCCCATGGTTTCATCAGTTGGCTCACTGCACAAGGCTTAAGCGCCCTCGTGCCTGCGTGGGGAGGGGGTAGACCTTACCAGGCCCCATGCCATTGCGGCCACGGGGTGCACACCACACATGTCGTTGAGCCCATGTGTGCATGCTTGAGTTGCTTCCATGTGTCTTAGGCATGCCCAAGGTCATGCCATGGTGCCCCCTTAGTGCGGTCAAGGCTTCCCTTGGTGCTCTCTCCTTTGAGTCACCTACTCCCCCCCTCCCTTAAAGAGCAATACGGGCCGTTTTTATTAGTTTCTGAAGAAGACATCAATATGCCTAAGGAGACATAATGGAATAATAAATAATTATAAATTAAAATTCCATGACTTAACCATGAAGGAATAGGCTCTCATGGGTGCAAGGCCTACCTATGAGGCCTATTCCTCCATGGTTAAGTCAAGAGGCTAAGAGGCTAACACAAAGCCTGTACCAAGGATCCAAAATCCGTATTAGGAAATCCCATCAAGTGTTTAGCAAATCTGGGTTGTAAGCTCCTCAAAATCATACTAATTTGATCATTCTCTGAAGGACGATCAACAACCTGTGCAATCTTTTCTCTCTATCGAGAGATAAATGAAGTCATCGACTCCTCTGGTCCCTGTCTCAAGGCCTCTAGCTCTCTCCTCAAGACATCAATGACGGTGTTAAACACAAATTGTCTCAAAAACTCTTGGGCTCGATCATCTCAGGTCCTACGGCGTGAAGCATCTAATGAAGCAAACCAACGCTGCAATGCACCACTCAAGGACATGGGGAAAAGCATAATCAATTGGGCCTCATCCAACCCATGGACCCTCATCACAATACTGTATAACCTCAAATGGATCTTAAGACAACCTATACCCATATACCTCTCAATCTCCGACATTCTAAACTAGGCCGGTAAATTGGCCACTGGTGCTCCATCAAAATCATCCCAACTAATAGCTTCATTTGAAATCCTCATCTGTCTCATCCTCTGCTCGAGTCTATCCATACAAGTGTGTGCATCCTCTAAGGCCGGAATGGGTGCTACGACAGGAAGTGGGGTAGCATTAGTCTGACTATACAAAACATACGGTGCATGGTGTGGAACCGACTAACTGAGTAGAGGAGGTGGTGGTATTGTAAGGTCATACTATGTGCCATCCTAAGAAGGGATCTGCTAAGCTTGCTGCCATCTATCCTCTGGCCAAGGCCCGCTATAACCTCCTGAATCGAAGCCATGGTCGTAGCAAATTAGTTAACGATAACTACCTGTGAGTTTACGTCTCTCTGATCTAATCTCTGGTCTGGCTGATTTGATGCTCTGGTCAACCTACCTCTAACTCTAATCCACGAAGGCGAATCCAGATTGGGCGTGAAAATACTCTTATAAACACAAAAACACTTGATAAGACACTGTATAGGGGTAGCTCTGTAGGAATTGACTAAAAAGTATTCAAGCATATATCCCAGGTATACTCAAATTGATACTTGTATGTGATTACACCAAAATGAGACTATGGAGAGGATATCCAAACCCAACTGTGACCAAGGTAACTCCGAAGGTCCACAAATGCACCCACGTGTAGGAATGAGATCCTAATTGGGTCTAGGTTAACCTACAAGGTTGAGGTGGCTCTATAAGATAAAATGAGTGGGTTAAAGGATCCCTAACAGAGACGATCGTACCCTCCGATGGTACGCAACCCTCTGCGCACCTCCAAGAAGACGGGATGCTTCCATCCAAGGTGGTCATCACCTCCACACATGCATTTCCTCGCTTTCCCAAGGGGTTTCTTAATGGTGAAAGCTTTCTCATATCTCAATACTCAAGGTAATCTAAAGTGCACAACAAAGGATGTGGATGCATCTGAAAAATCTAAGATTTAAAGTGAGATAGTGAACAAAGACAAGCAATCATATGATCATACAGGATCAGATATTGTCATGCAACAAGTAGTCATACTGAGCAGATAGGTATCATACAAGCAAAGTCCTATCTAGCATATGTGAAAGTGAATCATCCTGAAGTGAGCAAGCAATCAAGTGATCATTCAAGGCAATCAAACATGTTAAGATAGCAAACTAAGCAAGCAAGCAAATTGGATCACCTTGCTTAAAAAGGGGGTACCCTTTAATCGACCAATTAAATGCCACATTTTCCTCAACTAGTGTTCAAGCTTGATCCTCAAAATCCCTAGCAGAGTTGCCAATTTTTCGACCTGTATTTTTCACATGCGTCCTCACTTAATCGATGAGACTCACTTTTATTGGTGAAAAATTAGTTTTGGAAAAGTCGGAGTCGTCACTTATCTTATTTGATTTTAAAAGGGTAAATAAAATAAGAAAGAAAACCCTAAAAAAATGACTCCACAGTTTTTGGAAAAATGTGTCTTTGAAAAGTTCGAGTCTAGGTTCGGGGATCAGGTTACCTATTGGAAAGGTACCTTTAAATGGTAGCACCCCTCTAGGCCCTACAAAGGTCTCTACTGATTAAGTTGAGAGAATTGAGACAATTAATTGGTTGATTGAGGGTACCTAGGTAGACTAAGGTGATTTAAAAAAAAATAGGATGCTAAACAAGAGAACCAATCACAAATCATAAAGAAGATTTAGGGTGCCTACCTGGACTGCTTCTTAAGCGTTATCATAAGACATCAAAGTTAGTTCCAATAGTATATCATCCAACATACGCTTTATAAAAAATAATCGAACAAATGAATCAATATATCAAGACACCCAAGCACTATCAAACATAGGCGCGGTTCACAATGGCAAGCATATTTACATAATTTAGATGGTAAGTGATAGGGGGTGTACCGAGATAGCATAGATAACTTGTAATGTGCTTCCGCAAGACATGAGGGGTTAGATCATAAATAATAAAACATAGAAATCCTAGCATGCTTGCTATCTAATTAGCATAGCAAAAATGATCAAAGCATACAAAATCATCAGTTATCACATACATCTTGTATATAATTCCTAAAAAATAGATAGATATGATCTCAACAAGTGGCAAATGTGACAACAAAGATGAGTTTTGAAAAAAAATTCTTTTATGTAGGGGTTTCACCAATTCCCTAATTGATATATATGAATCTAGCCTAGAATTATCCCATTTATTTGGGACGACAAGCTGAAATTCATGTCTCACTCAAAACCATAGTTTTTATTGAAAGCTGAGAAAGATGTGAACCGATCAAAACAAGGTTGCATATTATTTAAGAAAATGAGATTTTGATTCTAAGGACTTTGAATGGGCCAACGGGTATCTAAATGGGCCTTGGGTGCCTAAGTGGGCCTAAGGTGGTGCCTAATGGGCCAAGTGTATCTAAATAGGCTTAGGGTGCCTAAGTGGGCCTAAGGTGGTGCCTAATGGATCAAATGTATCTAAATGGGCTTAGGGTGGTGCCTAATAGGCCAAGTGCATCTAAATGGGCCTAGGGTGCCTAAGTGGTCCTAAGGTGGTACCTAATGGGCCAAGTGTATCTAAATGGGCCTAGGGTGCCTAAGTAGGCCTAAGGCGGTGCCTAATGGGCCAAGTGTATCTAAATGGGCCTAGGATGCCTAAGTCGGCCTAAGGTGCCTAAGTGAGCCTATGTCTAAATTAAGACTGCCAAGAGTCACAATGGGTTAGATAAATCCCTCAACCAAAGTCCCCAAGGTGGCTTAGAAAAGATAGGCTACACGAGTAGTAATGAGCCACCAGGGAATTACTATAAAGTACCAAACAAATGCCTAATAGAACATGTGCTAGGAAGACAAAATGGAGGGTTTACACTTACACATTTCATCATGACACATGACCTCACATCTCTTTCTTGATTAAAGGAGGATGTAGATTAGTCCCCGAGTTTTCTAGTCGAGTTTTCATACATTTTTTAGACTTTAAGTTTAGCATCTTCCATGATGGTAGGACCTAGGAGATTATTGGTTCATTAGTGATGGTGTTTTCATTTTGATAGTCACATGCTGAGTTTTGACTTGCTTACACTTTACATTTCAAGCATTGGTCATCATTGTTTTTATCCATCAATTAGTTTTGTTTTGTTAGCATGGTATCACAATACATGGTCTTGTTTAACATTACCTATTTGAGGTTGGAAATTTTCATTACATGATGGATGAGCATATTTCAAAGCACAGTAGTTTTGTGTCATTTCATATCTCACTTTGTTCACCATCACACATTAGGACATACTCCTTTATCTGAGAGCACTAGACCTTTCAGTACACTTTCACTCACCTTTTAATCTAGTTGTTGACCCTAATAGTTACATACTTGGGCATACCCCCTTCTTTGGGATCATCAAACCTTTCACATGCTTCACTTCCTCTCAACTTAGTTGTGACCCTACGAATTGCATACTGGGGCATACCCCATTCTTTGAGATCATTAGACCTTCAGTAGATTGCATCACCTTTTAACCTAGTTTTCAATCCTTATGAGTTGTCATACTGGGGCATATCCCCTCCTATCGAGTTTTCTTGCATTGTTACCACTCGGTCATTCATCTCATCAATTCAGTTTGGGTTTTTTTTTTTTTTTTTGGATTGCACCCATATCGATCGACCATCTTCCTATCAACTTGTGTTTAGTTTGAGTTTTCGGGACCGCACCTATATCGATCGGTCATCTTCCATGTCAATATGAGTTTGAGTTTTCGAGACCACACCTATATTGATTGGTCATATGAGTTTGAGTTTTCAGGATTGCACCTATATTGATAAGTCATTTCTATGCCAGTTTGTGTTTGAGTTTTGGGACCGCACCTATATTGATTGATCATTGTCTTGTTAGTCTAATTGAGTTTGTTTGTCTTCGAGCCACACCTTAGTTTTTGAGTTCTGTTCAGCTTCAAATCATACCTTCTCATTCCTTCGATTTCCTTTTTTGTGTATCAATTACTCCCTATCTTGGTCATCCTTATGCTATTCATTGTATCACAATCTAGTGCCATTCATTGCCCGTATTTCTATGCTAAGTTTGTTCCCCTTTATTTGACCTTGATCTTGAGCTTATCATGTTATGTGTTTAGACCAAAATTCAGGATCCTTTCTATTCTTCAGTACCATACACTTTGTTTCATTCATCTCTCACATATTCATGATCCATTCATTACATTTGTGATCTCTACCGAAGAGGGGCATATTTGTAGACCCTCTTTTTTGGTCTAAAAGGTAGGGGATGTTTAATAACCGGACTCTTGGTAGCTTGGCATGTAAGGGTATCAACAAAATTTATACCTAAGGTCCTTACACTGAAGTAGCAAAGCTACTATAGCATAGTGGCTCTAGGATCGAACACTGGGAAGGGTTTTTACTTTAACTGGTGAAGTTCGGAGGATGGAGTGAACTTTTCTTAATAAAAGTTAGGTTAAGATGAAAACATAAAAAGATGAAGGCGCTGTAAACTAAACTAACATGAAAAATAGGTTAAAAGATGGAAAAAGAAGTTTCTCAAAGCTTTGGATAACCATGCTTAACTCACTGTGTAAAAATGGAGATTTTGGGACTTTTCACCTCGACTTGGGGAAGCAACTAAGGTGATGCTTACTTCCCGAACTGGTATGAGTTTAACAACTGAGTTTTAGTCCTTGAAAACTTACAAAAAGGGTAGTTGAACCTCATAAATGCTCTTTTATTGATATAGGTCATCTCCTCGACTTGTAATACAATGGCTCGTAGGAGATAACTAATGAACGTCAGTGGATCTAACAATAAGAATCCACTGAGACCAAAAGGTTATCAAGTATTGGCCATTCAAAGCAAGTCAGAGGGATTAAAAGCTTTACTTTGAATGAAAACATTTAGGACGCTCAACTACTTACATATATGGCTTGGAAATCTCCATCCTGACACGGGAGCTTCACATGGCATCCATTACTTCAAGAAACTAAAAGGTTTTAGCCTCTCATCCTTGGGGATTTCATCCTCCAAGGATGTTTGGCTACTAAGAAAATGAGAAAGAAAGAGAAAAAAAACATATGAACAAAAGTGCTCTTATAACTTATAAAGTTACAGGTTACAAGATTTTTTTGTCTGAGGCTCTTCACCTCTATTTAAAGACAATAACAAGCTAAATTACAAGAGCTATTACAAAAGCAACCTTTTCATTGGTTGATTACAAGGGTAAAATAGGTATTTACAAAGCTAAAAATCAAGCAAAATATCTTGGAGAACCGGGAGTGGAATATCATCAACAACGTCTCAAAACAGGGGATTTCAAAGGCATTTTCGCAAGGGGAAAGATGAAGGGTCCAAATTTCGCAAAGTGAAAAGCCACCTTGCGAAAATTTGGCATTTTGCAAGGTGCCTAAATCCACCTTGCGAAATTTCGCAAGGTGGTTTCTTCATGGTGCGAAATGGCCAAATTTCGCACCATGAGGAAAATCCCCTTGCGAAATTTTCGCAAGGTGAAATTCACCTTGCGAAATTTTCGCAAGGTTTGATGCAGTTGTCTTCCGAAGGCCATATCTTCCTCATTTCAGCTCCAAATCGTACACGGTTTAAAGCGTTGGATTCTTGACTTCCTGAGTTTTGAAATGGTATATAGCATATAGGAAATGGACTTCGGAAATTGCCCCAAAAGTGCGAAAGAAGACTACAACTGCTGTCCTCTATTTTCTTCACTCTGTTTTCCTCTTCTCCATTGTTCTTTCCTTGCACTCTTTGAACGATTTTGGCAAAGGGCTATGGAGCTCCAAAGCTTGGTTCTTCTTGAATTTGAGCTTCCAAAAGCTTTGCCATGAACTATATACAGCTCTCCCTCATTCTTGGATTGCTTTGGTGTAGCTAAAAGCTATCAAAAACATCAAAACTTAACACAATTTGATTAGAAACGATTGCAAGGGTCCTTAACATGTCAATTGAGTTAAAAGGCAATAATTACTACTCAAGGGTGTTTAAAAGAGCTAATTACAAGCTACAAAATAGCATGTTTTGAGTAGTAATCACTCCCCCCAACCAACATATTGCTAGTCCCTTAGCAATGAAGGAGAGAAAAACTAAGCAAACATAATAATATACATAAAAGAGGTCATGCAAATCACTCCAAAAAATAATTGAGTGGCATGACTGATATCAAAACACATCTCACATGGTGAACTAAAGATATGAAGATTCAAAATGCAATAGGAGTTGTCAAAGCTAAAACTTAAACAAAAAGTACCAAGAGTGGAGATTATGCAATTAAGTATCAAAAGAATCTCCACTCTCAAGGTTCCGGATCAAATTCTTCCATAATGAGCTAAGTGTTAATGAGATTAGCTTTCGGATATAGTATGTACAACTATCCTCTCCCCCCAACCTAAGCTTTTCTTGAATATTGGCAGAATTAACCAACTCTTAATAGGTTAGGAACGCACCTTCTTATTCACAATTCTTTTTACTCACTAAACTTAACCAATTCACCTATGTAGCAAGCAGAGGATCGATGACTCCCAACCAATCAAGGTTTAGGGCATCGAGTTTTAAAGGCTTTCGCCACCCCTTCGGATCATGCTTAGGTTTCAAGGAAAGAATAGAAGCTTATTCTTTTTTTTTTTTTTTAAAGACTCATTGGTCTTTTTGAGGTGTCCCAACACTATTAAAAAGAAGTTAAGTAATGAACCAAGTCAAAATTTTCCTAAGCTTAGAGGGTGAGAAAGTTTTACATCATATATGCGGGATCTAATGTGCACGGTGTGTGTAAAGCTTGAAATGGAAGAAATAAGTTCGAAATCAAAGAGGGCTTCAATAGATTATCAACTTTGAAAGCATAAAACAAACTCTAAGACTTAAGTAATTAAGTTAAAACTCGACTTATCCTATTTTATTTTGAGAAATTATCTTTAACAACCATAGAGAATGAAACAAAAAATTTTGAAAAAGGGAAAAAACTACTAAATCAACAAAATAACTAACTAAAATAGGAAATACTTACTTCCTCAACTCTCCCCCCAACCGAGATGAACATTGTCCCCAATGTTTCTATCGAAAAAGATGAGGAAGGAAAGATATACCTTATGGTGATGTGGTATTCAAAGCGTGTGAGTGCATCCACATGATTCAAAAACCATAAGAAACGTGAGAGAGGAGATAAGATACAAAAATGATGCTTATATAAACTGAGAGAGTTGAGTACAAGATATAAGCATGAGGTACATACAATCTCAGAATATAAAACATGTACATATACAAAAAACATATACAAAATGGAGATAGAAATATCCAATCATGGATGTGGCTCCTGAGGTGGAGGAGGTGATATACCCAAGTGATGGTGGATCTGAGAGAGCATGGCGGAGTGCTGGTCCAGGATAGCTGTATGCTGAGCCTGATGTGTCTGTATGGTATCCATCTGTCGTCTGATGGCTTGCATCTCACGGACTAAGGTGGCCTGAGAGGCGCTCAATGAGTGAAAGGACGACATGAGAGCTCTGAACTCTGTAGCGGAGACAATGATGGACGGCCCGGCTGAAGACTCAGCATAGACTGGAGCAGGAGTGACTGGTGGTGTGGGAGTATCAGTAGTGCAAGTCACTGGAGTAGGTACTGAAGAAGAAGGCTCTGTGGTATGTGGGTCCTGCTCTGGTGATGTCTGTACTGTAGGTGCTAAGGCTGCTGGAAACTCGGGAGGTGCTGGAGAAGCTGAAGGCGCGGGAGCTAATGGTCCAGGGATACCCTGGTCCATGGGTGAGCGGTCTAAGAACTGGGTCCAACTCCCACTGGTAAAGAGCTCTCGACAATGATGACGACGCTCTAGGTGGGACTGAGAAGGGTATCCCATATCCTCTAAGACCTGAGAGATCAGCCTCGGAAATAAGAGTGGAATAGTACTAGCCTGTGTAGGCGCTTCCTATGCACCTTCTCTTCAAAATAGGTAAGAGCAGCCATGACTAGATGGTGGGGTCCAGAGTAGAATCCCTCAGAGATGCGGTAAAGCGCATCTAGGATAACACCTCTCCTCTGGACGACATGCTAGAGTGGAAAAAGATTGGTGCGGAGCACCAAATCTATAAGTAACATCCGTGCAAGAAGCTCCCTCCTCAAAATGGTCCTACGAGTGACTCGACCTCCTGATAAGGTAGACACCATGTCGGGCTCTGAATACTGAGACCAATGCCGGAAGGAACCAAGGTCCTCAGGGATAGGCGGAAAATGCATAAAGGCGGCTATATCTTGGGCCTTTAAAATACCATGCCGGCCATCAATCACAAAATGAATGGCTATGGGGTCCTGAATGCCTCTAGTAGTCATAGTCTGGTTGAAATCTAAGACTACCCTAGGGTAATAGAAGGACCTAGGAGTCATAAATGGCTCGATGTGGTACCTCTGCAGAAGGCGGTATGACTCCTGTAGCTCTGGTAATAGGCGGAGAGTCTCATGCTGCATACAGATCTCCTCGTGAAATGGCCTATCTCTGATATCCGTGTTGCTTGGGAGGGGTGGCCCTGCTATCATAGGCCGCTTGAGGACCTTTGCTAGGTGTGAAGAGCTTGGGATAGTAGATGCTGGAGGTGATGGAGGGGCTCTGGAGGACTCGCCTGGTCCTGAAATCCTAGTCCTCTTAGGTGGAGGACTGCTCACAGGGGGTGGCACTGGTGCCCTGGAAGACCCAGATGATCGTCTGGTCCCGTACCCGTGCTGAGTAGAGGGAATTGGGGTCTGGGCATGCTGAGATGGTGTAGAACGACCACCTCTCTGTGAGTGGGCCCCACGCTGACTAATTGAAGAGGATGCCCCCCGTGTCCGTGCCATGGTATAAATACTGAAATAAGACTGAAAAGCATGAAAAATAGAGCATCCCAGCGGTAAAGTGTCAAAAATACAGTTGAAATGGTAACCAGTGCAAAATTTGCAAGGCATGAATAGTGGTTACTAAATTTGGCAACGGGCACTATTCACGCAGCACTATTCATCTTCTTCTCCAATGCTTACTTTGAATTTGAGTTTTCATTTTTAACGGTTTAAAATTCAGAAAAAGGGTATGGTTTTAATGGAAACATGATTCTAAATGCAATGGAGTAAGTTTGGGAGCCTAAAACACATTGCAAGATAGAGATTTTTGCAAAAATGGTGGCCGGCCATGTAGGTCTTTGATTTGAAAAAAATTGATTGTTGAAATGGTTGTAATGGATGAAAATGCATCTTCTTCTCCAATGCTTACTTTGAATTTGAGTTTTCATTTTTAACGGTTTAAAATTCAGAAAAAGGGTATGGTTTTAATGGAAACATGATTCTAAATGCAATGGAGTAAGTTTGGGAGCCTAAAACACATTGCAAGATAGAGATTTTTGCAAAAATGGTGGCCGGCCATGTAGGTCTTTGATTTGAAAAAAATTGATTGTTGAAATGGTTGTAATGGATGAAAATGCATGTTTATGGTTCCTAAAACATAGAAATGACATAAAAAAGCAATTTAAGGAGCCAAAAATGGAGAAAAGTGAAAAATTACTCGCCTTGGAACAATGAAGCACGCGGCCTAGAGAGGAAATGCAAGGTGAATAGTGTTTTATGCATGAAAAATGAAGTTGAGAAGGCTTTAAAAAGGGTTTTTGGCCATGAAAAAAATTTTGAAAATTTTGTCTAAGTACGGGGATGAACTGAGGAGTGTTAAAACTAGAAAATTGAAGTTTGAAAATGAATTTAAAAAGAATCAAATCCTTGGTAAGCATGAAGAAAAAATTTCGCAAGGTGAAAATTCACTTTGCCAAATTTTCGCACTAGCTACTCCCCTAAAAAAAAAACAATCCCGAGAGGTTGCATTTTGATATTTGCTTTGAAAATAATTTCACAAGTTGAAAAATGACTTGCGAAAATTTTCGCACTGGTTACTCCTTGCGAAAGTGCAATCCCGAGAGGTTGCATTTTACATCTTGCCAAAATGTGCATTTCGCAAGGTGTTAAGCTTGGACTTAGATATATTTCTCCCCTATTTCACCTTTTTCTCCACATTTGTGAGCTTGTGAGCTTTTGTACCTGCTATTGGACATCAAAGCTCCATTAAAAACATAAAAAAAAACAAAATCAAAACTAAGAAACCTAAACAAAATATGTGCAAAAGTATTAAAAATGCAAAGTAAACAAGAATGTAATACTAAAATTAAAAGAAAAAGAGATGAGCACTTAGCTTTTCATGCTAAGCTCATCAACTTACCACACTTTCTCAAGGATGTGATGGGTCATGGAGGATGAGTACCTCCTTGTCACGGGAAAATGGCTCGATGTAGGGCTTGAGTCTTTGCCCATTTACCTTGAAGGTCTTTTCACTTTTTGAGTTGAGTAACTCAATTACTCCATGTGAGTGTACTTGGTGGATGACAAAAGGCCCTACCCACCTTGATTTGAGCTTTCCCGGAAATAGGTGAAGCTTAGAGTCATATAGTAAGACTCTTTGTCCTTTGAAAAATTTTTTCTTGGTCACCAACTGATCATGCCATCTCTTTAGCTTTTCTTTAGCTATTTTTGAGTTGAGATAGGCATCATTTCTCAATTCCTCAAGCTCATTCAAATCCAAACTCCTCTTTAGCCTAGCCTTAGTTAAATCCATGTTAAGCTTTTTAATGGCCCACCATGCCTTGAACTCAATCTCAACGGGAAGATGGCAAGCTTTGACATAAACAAGATGGTACGGTGACATCCCAAGGATAGTCTTATAAGCTGTCCTATACGCCCATAGGGAATCAAGGAGCTTAACAGACCAATCTTTCCTATTGGTGTTCACCACCTTCATCAAGATGTTCTTAATTTCCCGGTTGGCTAGCTCTACTTGGCCACTCGTTGAGGATGATAAGGTGTAGCTACCTTATGCTTAACTTCGTACTTGGCCAAAAGAGCTTCAAAGGGCTTGTTGCAAAAGTGAGTGCCTCCATCACTGATGATTGCTTTAGGCACTCCAAACCTCGAGAAGATGTTTTCTTTTAGGAACTTGAGAACCACTTTGTGATCATTGGTTCTACAGGGTATAGCTTCAACCCACTTTGAAACATAATCAACTCCTACCAAGATGTAGGAGTGGCTAAAAGACATAGGGAAAGGTCCCATGAAGTCTATGCCCCAAACATAAAAAGATCCACTATCAAGATGGGGTTCAAAGGCATCATGTTTCTCCTTGAAAGCTTGCCTAGTCTTTGGCACTTATCACATCCTTTACTTACCTTATGGGCATCCTTAAAAAATGAGGGCCACCAAAAGCCTGATTGAAGAACTCTCATTGCCATCTTTTAGAGGCAAAGTGGCCTCCACATGCATTCTCATGGCAATGAGATAGGATCCCATGCTTCTCTTATTTAGGCACACACTTCCTTATAATTTGGTCCGCACAATACTTAAAGAGAAAAGGCTCCTCCCAATAATATGCATGGACCTTGGCAAAGAAATTTTCTTGTCCTGAGAGCTCCATTCACTTGGTATTTCTCCCGTGACCAAGTAATTGGCAATGTGTGCAAACCATGGCACTTCTCCACAAGCATCAAGGATTCCTCAGGAAAATCATCATTTATGGGAAGTCCATGGGTGTCATGAGCGATGTTGAGCCTTGACAAGTGGTCAACTACCACATTCTCAACACCTTTCTTATCTCTGATCTGGAGGTTGAACTCTTGAAGCAAAGTATCCACCTAATCAACCTAGCCTTGGCATCTTCTTGTTAGCAAATACTTCAAAGCTGAATGATCGTGAATACCACCAATGGAAGACCCTATCAAATAAGCTCTGAACTTATCCAAAGCATACACCACAACAAGTAATTCCTTCTCAGTGGTGGTGTAATTCCTTTGAGCATCATTCAAAGACTTGCTTGCATAGTAGATCACATAAGGTTTACCATCTTCTCTTTGTCCCAAAACAGCCCCAATGCATAATCACTTGAGTCACACATCACTTCAAATGGCAACTCCCAATTTGGTGCTCTCACAATGGGCGCTGATGTCAAGAATTGCTTAAGAAGCTCAAAACTCCTTTGACATTTATCATCCCACTCAAACTTGGCATCCTTCACCAATAATTCACAAAGAGGTTTGGCAATCTTGGGAAAAATCCTTTATAAACCTCCTATAGAACCCGGCATGCCCAAGGAATTGCCTTATTCCTTTTTACATTGGTGGGAGGTGGCAACTTCACAATTAGTTTCCACCTTAGCTCTATCTACCTCTATACCCTTCTTTGAGATTACGTGCCCAAGAACAATACCTTGATTTACCATAAAATGGCACTTCTCCCATTGAGTACGAGGTCTTTCTCTATGCATCTTTTCAAAACATCTTCAAGATGTGACAAACAATCCTCAAAAGAAGTCCCAATACACAGTTATGTCATCCATGAAGACTTCCATGATTCGTTCAACCATGTCACTGAAAATGCTAAGCATGCATCTTTGGAAGGTAGCAGGAGCATTGCATAATCCAAAAGGCATCCGCCTATAAGCATAGGTGCCGAATGGACAAGTGAAGGTAGTCTTCTCCTGGTCCTCCACATCAATCTCTATTTGAAAATACCCGGAATACCCATCCAAGAAGCAATAAAAAGGATGCCCAGATACTCTCTCAAGGACTTGATCCATGAAAGGGTAAAGGGAAGTGATCCTTTCTCGTTACTTGTTCAGCTTCCTGTAGTCAATGCACACCCTCCAACCAGTTGTGAGGCGTGTGGACACTTCATCTCCCATTTTCCCCCTTGACCACGGTTATCCCGGACTTCTTTGGAACAACTTGGGTTGGACTCCACCCAAGTGCTATCTGAAATGGGGTAAATGATGCCCGCTTGAAGAAGCTTCAACACTTCAGCCCTTACTACCTCTTGCATATTGAGGATTCAATCTCCTCTGTGGCTGACGAGTTGGCTTAGCTCCCTCCTCCATATAAATATGGTGCGTGCAAATCAATGGCTTATCCCCTTCAAATCAGAAATTTGCCATCCGATGGCCTTCTTGTGCTTTCTAAGGATTCTTAGAAGATTGTCCTCTTGTGAAACGTTTAAAGAAGAAGAAATTACCACCGGGGCTTTATTGCCTTCCTCCAAGTAAGCATACTTCAACTCGGCAGGAAGGGTCTTCAATTCAAGCTTAAGGATTGCATCCTTAGCTTCTTTCATCTCTTCCTCATCCTTGAACAAAGGAGGATCCACTGGCTTTTGTCTCCAGTTTGACCATAACGGCATTCATTCCCATGGGTTCAGCTAACCCATCATCAAGATCTTCATGGGCTTTCATTGGATTCTCTTCAAAACTGATCAAGCATTACTTGATTACAATGCTCCTCCACCAGGGTATCTATCATACACACTTCTTCTGGGCCCTCATCTTCTTCAGGATGGATGTGCTTTTGACATAGATGGAAGATGTTGAGTTCCAATGTCCATATTCCCAAAAGCGAGTTGCATGACCCCATTCCTATAATTGATGATTGCATTGGATGTTGCAAGGAATGGTCTTCCCAAGGATGATTGGAACATAGTTGATCCCTTTGACAATGGGGATCCGTATCAAGCACCACAAAATCTACTGGATAGTAGAATTGTCAACTTGAAACCAATACATCCTCTATACCCCCCTGGGGATTTCACTGATTGGTAGCTAAGGATAGGGTGATCCGATGTTGGCTTGAGTTCTCCCAACCCCAGCCCTTGTATACAGAGTATGGAAGCAAGTTAACACTTGCCCCCAAATCAAGCAATGCTTTCTCCACTTGGGTTCCTCCAATATTGACTGAGATTGTAGGACACCCTGGATCTTTGTATTTGATTGGAGACTTGCATTGGATTATAGCACTCACTTGCTCGGTTAGGAAGGCTTGCTTTGTAACATTGAGTCCTCTTTCACAGTGCACAAGTCCTTCAAAAACTTTGCATATGTGGGTACTTGCTTGATCATATCAAGTAAAGGAATATTCACCTTCACTTGTCTTAGCACCATCAAGAATCTCAGAAGCATTCTTGATCGGTTTCTTCCCATACAAGGCTGAGGAAATGGAGGAGGCATGTGCTTCTTTCATCATGCCTTCTTTAAAAGAATTGAGGTTCCTCATCCATGCTAGGAATGATGCTTTCTTCATCTGAACTCCTTCCCTTTTGTTCTTTTCTATCAGCCTTGTCTTCTTTGGCTTTCCTCTGATCATGCTCCGGCTGATGCACTTCCTTACCACTTCAAGTGATAATAGCATTGCACGTCCCTCACCTTTGAAGAATCCTCATCTTTGATTCCACTTCATGTATCCCCTAGGATTTTGGTGAGCTGAGAGGGAAACTTCCCTTTCCATTGACAGTGTTTAAATTTGTGAGCCTTGAGATGGAATATTGGATGTTTGTCTATTTTCTGAGAACAACTCATTATGCATCCCATCTATCTCTTGTTCAATGTACTCTCTACGTTGTCAATCTTCTTATTTAGTTGAGAGTTGATGGATTTTTGCTCACTCACAAAAGTCACCCATAACCTTGCTAAGGCTTACGGAGTGGCTTGCTCAACTGAGGATTGACCTTGACTCTGTTGGCTTGATTGGGCTGGTGACTGATATAGTTTTGGCCTTGGCCTCCATGCAAAGTTTGGGTGGTTCCTCCAGCTAGAGTTGTACGTGTTGCCATAGGGAGCATTTGAATTTGGCTTCCATTGGCCAATCAGGTTAGCTTGTTCCCCGAACATTTCTCTTGCTGCTTGGAATAGTGGGACATTCTTCTACCATATGTTCAATGACTGACAGATGGAGCAAGGATTGGCTTGTTGTTGAGGTTCTGAAATAGCTTGGACTTCGTGAACTTTTCTTCAACTCCATTCCTCTATTTTTCTAGCCATGGCAGCTACCTTGGCTTTCATCTCCATGTCTTCACTCAGATTGTACATTCCCCCTCTTGACGTTTGCTGAACTAGCCTCTTCCCCATTTCTCTGCTATTGGGCTCATCCCTATCCACGGGAAACCTCTGAGACATAACTTAGGAAATCCATAGCCTCCTCAGGGTTCTTGCTCATGAAATCACCCCCACACATTGTCTCCAATATCTGCTTCATTGAAGATGACATGCCATCATAAAAATAGCTCACCAAAAGCCATGTATCAAAGCCGTGGTGAGGACATGCATTGATGGCCTCCATATACCTCTCCCAGCATTCATAAAATTTTTCATTCTCACGTGCTGAGAAGTTGGAGATTTGTCTCTTCAATCCATTTTTCTATGAGTAGGGAAAAACTTCTTTAAAAAAAATCAGCTTGAAGTTCTGTCCATTTCTTATGCTTCTCGGCCTCAAGGAATTGAGCCATATCTTGGCTTTGTCCTTTAATGTGAATGGAAAGAGCTTTAACCTCATAAGCTCAATAGTGTTCCCCCTTCTTGAAAAGTATTGCACACATCTTCGAATTCCTTTATGTGCGCATATGGATTTTCACTTTCCATCCCATGGAAAGTAGAAGCAGAGGCACGATGTGTGGCCTGATAATCAATTGCTCTGTAGGAGGAATGATGCAAGATGGTGCACTCATCCTCAGAGGGTGCATCCTGTCCCTCATGGACCTATACAAGTTCGGATCATTCCCCTGCCCGTGTTGTGAATGTTGGTCCTCTGGCTGATTCTCCATGACTTCCAAAATAATCTCTAATTCAGTAGCTCGTGGAGTCTCTATCCGCACTAACCTTCTCTCTTGGTCTCTAATCCAATAGGGCATCCACAGATTCAGCTGGAACAAAAAAAATAAACAAACAAAGAAAAAGAAAAAAACAGAGCATGCAGAAGGAAAAACAGAGTATGAAAAATAAACTAAAAATGAAAGTTAAAAGCTAAAAGAAACTTATCTAAACTAAGTTAAAAATGCTCTAAAACTAAAATAAAAAGCTAGTAAATGAAAAATGAGATAGAATTCACCTTACTCATGAGAAGTCTCACAAGCTACCTCTGGCTGATGTATTCATAGTGAAGTAGCACCATCCCCGGCAACGGCGCCATTTGATAACCCGACTCTTGGTAGCTTGGCATGTAAGGGTATCAACAAAAATTTATACCTAAGGTCCTTACACTAAAGTAGCAAAGCTACTATAGCATAGTGGCTCTAGGATCGAACACTAGGAAGGGTTTTTACTTTAACTGGTGAAGTTCGGAGGATGGAGTGAACTTTTCTTAATAAAAGTTAGGTTAAGATGAAAACATAAAAAGATGAAAGCACTATAAACTAAACTAACATGAGAAATAGGTTAAAAGATGGAAAAAGAAGTTTCTCAAAGCTTTGGATAGCCATGCTTAACTCACTGTGTAAAAATGGAGATTTTGGGACTTTTCACCTCGAGTTGGGGAAGCAACTAAGGTGATGCTTACTTCCCGAACCGGTATGAGTTTAACAACTGAGTTTTAGTCCTTGAAAACTTACAAAAAGGGTAGCTGAACCTCATAAATGCTCTTTTATTGATATAGGTCATCTCCTCAACTTGCAATACAATGGCTCGTAGGAGATAACTAATGAACGTCAGTGGATCTAACAATAAGAATCCACTGAGACCAAAAGGTTATCAAGTATTGGCCATTCAAAGCAAGTCAGAGGGATTAAAAGCTTTACTTTGAATGAAAACATTTAGGACGCTCAACTACTTACATATATGGCTTGGAAATCTCCATCCTGACACGGGAGCTTCACATGGCATCCATTACTTCAAGAAACTAAAAGGTTTTAGCCTCTCATCCTTGGGGATTTCATCCTCCAAGGATGTTTGGCTACTAAGAAAACGAGAAAGAAAGAGAAAAGAAACGTATGAACAAAAGTGCTCTTATAACTTATAAAGTTACAGGTTACAAGATTTTTTTGTCTGAGGCTCTTCACCTCTATTTAAAGACAATAACAAGCTAAATTACAAGAGCTATTACAAAAGCAACCTTTTCATTGGTTGATTACAAGGGTAAAATAGGTATTTACAAAGCTAAAAATCAAGCAAAATATCTTGGAGAACCGGGAGTGGAATATCATCAACAGCATCTCAAAACAGGGGATTTCAAAGGCATTTTCGCAAGGGGAAAGATGAAGGGTCCAAATTTCGCAAGGTGAAAAGCCACCTTGTGAAAATTTGGCATTTCACAAGGTGCCTAAATCCACCTTGCGAAATTTCGCAAGGTGATTTCTTCATGGTGCGAAATGGCCAAATTTCGCACCATGAGGAAAATCCCCTTGCGAAATTTTCGCAAGGTTTGATGCAGTTGTCTTTCGAAGGCCATATCTTCCTCATTTCAGCTCCAAATCATACACGGTTTAAAGCGTTAGATTCTTGACTTCCTGAGCTTTGAAATGGTATATAGCATGTAGGAAATGGACTTTGGAAAGTGCCCTAAAAGTATGAAAGAAGACTATAGCTGTTGTCCTCTGTTTTCTTCACTCTGTTTTCCTCTTCTCCATTGTTCTTTCCTTGCACACTTTGAATGATTTTGGCAAAGGGCTATGGAGCTCCAAAGCTTGGTTCTTCATGAATTTGAGCTTCCAAAAGCTTTTCCATGAACTATATACAGCTTTCCCTCATTCTTGGATTGCTTTGGTGTAGCTAAAAGCTATCAAAAACACCAAAACTTAACACAATTTGATTAGAAACGATTGCAAGGGTCCTTAACATGTCAATTGAGTTAAAAGGCAATAATTACTACTCAAGGGTGTTTAAAAGAGCTAATTACAAGCTACAAAATAGCATGTTTTGAGTAGTAATCAATGTTTTAGACCAACTTTTTACCACATTTTAGGAGGTTTTGGGCAACTGGTGTGTAAGAGATAGTGGGCTGGCAAAAGACCTTTTCTTGAAGGAACCTGACAGGTGGCATGGGGAATTCAGAGACTGTTAGGAGGCTTAGAGAGGGGGTGAGTGAAGCAAGAAAAGTTGGAGAGCTTGAGAGAAGCAGATGATGAGCTTGTCGGTTTTGTCCAGGTATGAAAACAACATGCTTCATATTTCTCTACTTCGCATGGTCTTACCTCCTAGTGATTTTAGGTTCATTTTGATGCTTGATTGTGGACATTAGATACTATGTATGTTTGTGGAGTCTGAGACTTTTTTCTTTTTAGGTATTTTATGTCTAGTTTTAGCCTTATCTCTTTGAGCTCTATTTTAAATGTGTTTGGTTTCACTCACCTGCTTAAGCCTGTTGATTAGAGCATGAAATAGGGTTTTGTTTGATGATTTTTCATTTCATTTTATTTTCTCTATCCATGCTCTTTTTTTTGTTGTTCACTCTCTATTTTTTAGTACCCACTTCTCTTGAAAATGTTAGACTGTGCACATCCTTTTGGTTTGTTCTTGGTTTGAACATCAATAGATGCCTGTTGGGGTCTTTATCATGTCTTTGTTTCCTCTTTAGCACACCGGTCAAAGACAAAACATCAATATGATCATTGTCACAGTCCTTGAAGAGTTTCAATGAGAAGTGCTTGCATTTTCTAAGTTTCACACAACCAACTGCGCACACGATCAACTCAAGGCTTAAATGAGAGATTTATTATTTGCTTTCAAGGTTATGAAGGTATTAATGTAGTTGGGTATTTTAGAAAAATGGTTGAAGCTAGGTTGAGACTGAACTGGGGAGTCCATGGTGCTTGGGCGATATGGAAGCAGTTCATTATGCCTCATTAGTGTATACAGTTTCATAAATATATGGTGTACTCTCTTTCATAGAGACTAAAATTTGGGGATCTGGATGCATTCACATAAAGCATTTGAGACCTTCTAAGTGTTGTGGTTTAGGAGTTGCAAATGGGGTTGGGTGTGTGGACCCAGGTCTCCCCTTGTGGACCCACATTTTTCATGATGTGTTCCCACTCTATTGGCAAGACTCGCTTTTGATTAAAGTGAAAAAAAAAACTGATTTTTATAAAAAGTTGGAATTGCCACTTGCTTTTATTTATTTTTAAAGGAGAAAACAAGTAAGAACACAACCCCTAAAAGGACTTTTGATTTTTTGGAAAAGCTGTCTGCAAAAAACCCGAGTTTGGGTCCGGGGATCAGATTACCTATTAGGAAGGTACCTCCAAAGAGGTAGCACCCTCTAAGCCCTAACATGGTCTCTACTAGCTTAGTTGAGGGAAATATGAGAATTAATCAATTCATTATAAATACCTAGATAGGTTAAGGCGATTTCAAAAACTCTATTAATTCTAACATGGCAAACAAGGATTCAAACCACTATCATAAAAAAAGGATAATATGCATACCTAGATCTATAACTTAAATGCTATCACAAAACACCAAAGTTAGTTCAAGTATTATATTACTCAACATGTATTTTATAAAAGGAAATCAAATGAACATCAAGGCACCCAAAGTCAATATCAAAGAGGATATAGTTCTTAATGACATACATATTCATGGAACTTTGAAATGGGAAGATAGAGAGCGTACCTATGCAGCAAGCATCAGTGCTTCTATAAAAAGAAGGTAACATCAAGAAAGGTTATCTCACCAAAATAAAAATTAGGTAATTCCAATTAATAACAAATTTATTCAGAAATGGGATACTACACAAAATAAATAAATAAATAAATGAAAATAAAATTCCTACGGAAACAAAGTAGTGTGTGTTGAATGTGAGTGAAGCATGCTGAGTTGTGTGTAATGAGAGTGGAAGTGTGGCTGATGTGTGTGTTCATAGTGGCAGCTTGGTGGTCTTAAAATCTGATGGTGTGATCAAGTGCTTTTTGCTTTTCTCCTCACAGTCATGAAAACCCGCACTAAAGTGGCTGAAATTCCTCCAAAAATCAAGCATCAACACAACACTAATGTGGCAAAATAGAGCAATGCGTCAGCAACTTGTTTCTCTACAGAATTTATGCACTAACACATGGCCATTATATGTATGATTCTCCACAAAAATTCAGACATGGAGATTTAACATACAAAGTCACTACGCATCCATGAATCCTATATGAATTCTCATAAAAATACTCCATTCATGGCCACAAGACTAGCAGCCACAATGTTTTATAAATCAATCATGAGAGGAGCACTCCATACACGGCCACAACATCCCCATTGTTTCATTTTTAAAATGCATTAAACATCAAAGCCACTAGCATGATCTCCATGGCTGCTGCATATAAATTCAACCATTCATTTTATTTTTAATTCCATCCACCATGTCATTGTCTTATGAGTCTTCATTAAATTCTCTAAATATTCGTCCACACAACATTCACACTTTCATTTCCTTTTTTTAAAAAACTTTATTTATTTTAAAGAATAAATAAACATTGAAGCCACTAACATGACATCCACTCAAACACCAACACGACATGAATTTCAACCACATAACGACCAATTTCACTTGTATTTCTTTTCTCCATTAGCACAACAAAGTGGCTTCACATGAAGGTGGTTGTATTCTCCATTATATCTCCACACGAAAACAATTGCATCTTCCATTAAATATTTACTCAATGTGCCACCATTTTCAGCCATAAAAAAAAAAAAAAAAAAAAAGAACCAACCTACACACATGATCTCTAGTAAATCAACACCGTTGAATCATGTAGTTTCCTTGTCGAATTCAACCACTAGAACACATGGCTGCAACTCTCCAAAAATTCATTTCTTCATTAACAGAAAGTATCTCCACCAAAATCATCCGACCATACTCATAACTAAGGCATTGTACCCAGAAGAAATGCTTGGTGGTAAACCACCTAATGCACACTACAGGATGGACACCAAAACTAAAGGAAAACAACAATAATATAGAAACAAAAGAAACAGATTATAAACACAAATCATTAAGCCATTAAACGAAGCTTCATCTCATGGAATATCAGTGAGCTTACATGCCAGGTGAGATAGACCATAAAGTCTAAGAAAAAAATGATAATAATAAAAAGATGATCTTTTAGCGTCACACAACGAAACTAGACCAAATCTATATTATTTATCCAGCATAAACAAAGAAACATTAGTTGGAAAAAATGGCAACCAACTTGCAAATGTCTCAAACATTAATAAACAACATATGGTCATCTACTACTCATACCTCAAATTGAAAAATAAAAATCCAAGAATAGCATGCAATGAATGAGGAATAGGGTAAAAACGAAAATAAATAAGAAATCTGCAATAGTCATACCTCAAGGTGTTCCTCTGATTCTACTCCTCTATTTGGCTTCTTCTTTGTTTTACTTCTCAAAACCCATTGTATCGAAACCTCTCTTTCTACCTAGAAAATTAGAAAATCTCTTCCTTATGTCAGTCCTTTCTTTCTTCTTATGTTGTCTCTCTCTTTCTCTCCCTTTCTACCACTCTTGTCTCCTGCCCAGTTCTCTCTTTTGTCAAAACCCACTTTTTTTTTTCTTCTTCTTTTCAACCTTTCTATCAGGATTTTTCCACCTTCCTTTTTTTTTTCTCTCTCTCTCTCTCTTTCCAAAAATCAGAACCTGTCAACCTTTTCTAAAAAATTCCCTAAGATCGCCTCCTTCCTTTTTTTTCTTTTCCCATTCCCTTATATTAGAATCTTTTTTCCTCAGAATCGCCACTCCCTTTGTTTTTTATTTTATTTTTAAATCTCTTCTTTTCCCATGCAAAAACCCTTTGAAAACCCCCATTTTCCCTCTTCCCAATCCTCTCTCTTTTCTCGTGCCTCTCCATTGCATCCACAACTTCTTATGTAGCCCTAGTGGGCTGCCACTAGAGTTTTCAAGATTGTGATGGGCCTAGCAATAGGAGAAAGAAAAGAATGGGTCCAATACATACAAGATGATGATGCATCAAAAGTGGCAATGTTAGCTGGACTATGCATGGCAACCATGAAGTCACCAATGGACTTCATTCCTTATCAAAAATAATTCTTTCATTTTTCTTCAAAAAACTCTTTTTTGCCTAAGTAAATAAAATAAAATAAAATAAGTATTTTGAAAAAAAAAAAAAGAAATAAAATAAAAAAAAAATGAATGAAAAAAAACATAAAGTAAGTAAATAGATAAATAATAATAATAATAAAATATAATGGTAAGAATAATAATGATAATAATAAAAATAATGATAACAAAATATACAATGACCATATATATATATATATATATATATATATAAGTAAATAAGAAATGAATCAATAAATGAAAAAATAGATTAATAGATATAAGTACGTGACACATATTCATATAAAAAAAACATGCAAGCTATGTAAGCCATGCAAGCTACATAAGCCATGTAAGTCATGCAAATGACTTAGGGGTGCTGGAGTAAGCCCTAAAGGACTAGGTGTACCTAAATGGGTCAGGTGTGCCTAATGGGCCTAAATAAGTCTAAACAATTTGTCATAAATGTGTATTTAGTATCTAGAATGACTCAAAAAGGTAAGATATGTGAGTAACAATAAGTTTCCAAGAACTGCTATAAAGTACTGAAAGAGTACTTAATCAAGGTATGCCAAGGGGACAAAATGGAGGCTCTACACCCCTTTCTATTCCTTAAAAGCAAGAAATTATCCAAACTCTGTGATGGCCGATACACACTTGTTTTTGGAAAAAGTTACCAAACAGGGTCTTACTTCCTTCCCAATTTTTTCAAAAGATCCATCAACCCCTTCTTTTCAAATAGTTAAGTGAAAGAGTTCTTAAGAGTAACTGGATCTCTCCATTCCTAGCCTTGGATCACTTAGGGTGTATGTTACTAGCCCTAGGACTTTCTAGATTTAATTGCAATAGAAAATATGGTCATAAAAAATCATAAAAGTCATAAATCTAAAAAGAATAGAGATCATACCCGTGATTTAACTATTCCTAGATCAATTCTAATTTGACAAAGCCATGTAGAATGAATAGCAAGTCTCGCCAACCGAACAACCTTTTGCCCAATCAATCTCTCTCATGGATCTAGGCACTAGAGAAGGGTGGTCTTCTCTCTAGGGAGGGAGGTTAGGGTTTCTTGAATCTTAAAAGCAAAGAGCACAAAAACTGAAGCCTTAAACCCCTAAGAATATTTATATAGGCTTCTTTATGAGCTTAAGTTAATTGAGCCAAACTTAGGCTTAAGTAACTTAATCTAACCCACTTGGGTCATAATGAATTAATTAGTCATATTGGGTTTCAATTAATTAATTAGCCTAGTCTAAAAGACCTTTCATATGGTCCTTTGCAACTTGACATTTTTGTCAAAACACCCTTATGCATTATATATGAATTATAAACCCAAATATACTCTCAAAACAATGTCACTATGAATCAGGGTTTGAACGGGGATAACTAAGACCCACATGAAAATATTGGCTCTCTCATAATTCAATTCTAAAGTTAACTCAACATCTTAATTAGTACAAAGAGTCATTCTGTATTAAGTAACTAAGTTGTATAAGGTTTTTTTACTTTTATTATGAGAAGTTTCTATTTGTTAAAGCATGAGCATCTACAAATAAGAAGCGGTGTAATAGTTGAGAAGGGTTGTGGAATACGGTATATTTTTTTTTATTATTTATTTATTTTTTAAAAAAATCTCAATGTCTATCGATATATAATTGCTTATGTGTTGTGAGTCCTATTACTCCAACAAAACTTTACTTTTGGGGTAGTGTGGTCTTGCCCTCTTGTATAAGATATCAGCAAGAAAGTATATTGAAGGATAAAATATCTACTAGCTAATCTAGTTATAAAGTTGGCAACTATCTTATCAATCATGAAATTAGAAAACAATACTAATAACCTCGAAAGCCCTAAATTATTATTTATTACAAATGGTAATGGATAAAAATTTTATGAACTAATGAGCTAATCTAGATATGAATTCAACAACCATCTTATCATTCATGAAAGAAAGTGTCACTCCAATGTTCAACATTGTAAGTTTTGCAATATGTTGTTAAATAATTATAGATATGACATATTTTGATTTGTAGCTTTACTAATTGTCTAGATCATTTAATGTTATTACAATTTCATTATCAATTAGCACTCCTTTCGTAAATTCAGTATCCTTAATTTAGTTATATTTCAATTAGCATTTTCTAACTTAATTTATAAAAGGCTACTAAATCCATCTCTTTGTCAACTCATGCAACAAAATTAACACCTTAAGTTATATAAAAGATTGAATTAATAAGTATCAATTCATATACTTCATCTAAGTTCTTAGATTAGCCATATATAGTCCCTTAAATATTGAATGATCTTATAACTGCTTGATTATAAATTGAATATTTTTAAACTTTATTATCCTTGAAAATTTGTTCTATTAGGCTAATAATTTGAGCAAAACTGTTAGGAACTTGAGCTAAAACTATAACTTTTCAAGTCACCAATAAATGAGAAAAATGAATATCCAATAGGTAACACCCAAATGGTGACAAATAGGTGTCTTTACTCATGATAGTCCCAAAGTCATAATTTTTAATCCGATTAATTCCTTAGGGTATAGAAAGATTAAAAATCATTCCACACACAAGATAAGATCCTTTTTATGTGAAAAAACCTCTACGCAAAGTACAAAAATAAAAAAGACCACAAGGTCATAGACCTCGAATCAACAATCTACTATATAAGAAAGAAATACACAAAATTACATAACAAATGCGACCCTTAGACTTACTCTATAGAACCTATATTATAATGCATGTTCACAACACAATACTTTGTGTGCTCTAGTCGATCTCGCCTTAGTGTCTAGGGAATACAAGATTCCTTCACAAATTGGTAGAAGTATAAAAGCTTCTTTGAGAATTTTTAGGAATGGGAAGGCAAACTAGGGCTTTGGCTAGTGCTTAAGTGCCCTTACAAATTTTAAAACCAATAATTCTTTTTTTTTTTTTTGCACAATTTTAAGCACACTATCCAACCTATATCTTTTAAATCCTCATTCATCTTTTCTCTAATCTTTCTAAACTTACTTTTGACATTCCATTTGATAAATCAATAATCTTGAGTCTTTAATAGAAATTAAATTACAATTTAAAAAGATCTTATACCAGAATGAATAGAAAAAAATTACCAATAGTAAACTACATAACTTAATGCACTAACAAAAACTTATATATGGGTTCTCATAAGTCAAGATTTTGATACCTTGTTAAGCTAATCATTTAACATGATAATGTATATCACCAATGACTTGGTTTGAAAAGAATAGAAGCTAGTCCAAGTTCAAACTGTGTATACCATGGTGACCCTTTTTGTCCTTTCATTTTGATCTTTACTTAAGCATCTATAGATCAAGTAAAAATCTCATAACAACTATGTTTTAAAAAATTTTCTTCTAAGGAAAATTGTTGAAAGGAGGACTAGCTAAATCTATTATCATGGTCCCATACTTTTAACTTTGAATGATGTCGTCTTATTCCTTGGAGTGCGACTTTTCTACTATGTATCCCATATATTGAAAAAACTTAATCCACACAATAGATGATAAGGTCATTGGCCCTATGAATTAGGTCATGGAAAAACCTTCCCAATGACATCAAACTCTTCATAATATCTACTAAGTATCCAAATCATGCTTTCTTATCAACAAATTTTAGCATACCATTTTAAAAAAAAAAATTAAATTTCTTAAAATTTGGAAATTTCTATTATGAGTTTATCATTTGTAATAGAAAGACCATGTAAGTTAATGCTGGTTTAGTACTATATAATAGAAATAAAAATAGTTACAAATCATCCAATCCAATCACGTGGGCACTTCAAGTGATCAAAAGACTCGTACCAGAATCACATGCAAGAGAAATATGAAGACATTCTTTGACTCAATTCAAACTTTATGCCGTGTCTATCATTCAGTTTCATGTCGTGCCTATCACGGTGACTACCTTTTCTTCGATCATACTAATATAATTTTTGTCTTATCCTACTATCTCATGGAGAAAATTTTGTATTAGCTTGACTTCAACCTTATGTTCCACTTCCTGTGATCCAAAATGGAGAGAGAAATATATATACATAATAAAATCATTTCAATATATGTCAAAATTTTTAAATCATTTTATTTATCTTACCTCTTCAATATAAATATTAAATAATTTTTAAAAGTAATAAATTTTTAACTAATTTTATTTATATTTGATTTCCTTTTATATTTTCTATATAATAACATAAATTATGAGATTTTTTTTTTAATATTGTTTTTTTTCCTTAGTACTTTTATTGAATCAAACACAGTATTAAAAAAAAAAAAAAAAAAAAAAACTTAATATTTCCATAAAATTGTATATGTTGAACTTAATTACTTTATGACCCATGAATTCCTTAGAGGAATTTGAAAATTAACATTTGTATTATAAACTAAAAATTCTATTGCTATCTAATTTGGTTGCTATTGTTATCAGTCCATTCCATAGAGTTGAAAAGTCTCATTCTTAGTCTATATATGCTTAACACCATCTCAGTCAAAGTCATTTTAATTTTTAACCCAGTGGAAAAGAATTTGGTTGCTATCTAACTGAGTTGTGAGGCCTGTCATATTTGCTCACAAGAGCCATGTAGTATCTCATACCTTTCTACATACTTGTATAAATCATATATTAGAGTCCATAATATATAGTGAAGAAGACCATACGACTTGAGTAGTTTTCATTGTATTTACCAACTACATGATCTACTTAGATGAAAAAAGACCATATGTACCATAAATATCTATTAAACACAAGACGCCTCAACACTGCAAAAATCAAATTGAACGACATGCCTTTACCACACACTTAGTATGTCACAAATAGAATGATTTTATTTGATTTTTTATTTTTTAATTATTTGGCATATTATAACTCAAACCATTTTAGTGTTTTTACTTCAAAGGTCCAAATTTGGTATTGTATTTTATAAAAATAAACTAAATAATAATTTCATAAAAAAAATTCTACACTAAAACATAATTATAAATATGTCATTTTTATTTTGATTTATTATTTATTTATATTGTTAAAATTGTTCAAATTTGGCCAATTTGCCTAAATTGCAAATTGAAACATTTATAGAATACAGTTAAAAAGTTATTAAATACATTATTAAAAGATAGGCCACAAATACAACTTATTTTAAAAGATAAAGGTATTTTCATTGCTAATGTTTTTTGAGATATAAAATTTTCAAATGGTCAAAAGGTTTAAAAAAAAAAGAAAAAGGAATATTCAGGAGAGATTTAGGTGGGCTATTTTATTTGAAATAAAATGGTAGGTTTTACTTGGTGTAGATCTAAATATACATCTAAATAATATATATTTAGATGACCATTTACTATGACTCATTTAATTTCTATGCCCTTGTAGTACATGACCCATAGAGAAAAAAAATATATATAAATTTTTTAATGAACCTAAGAATTTTGGAATCCCAACATGTAGGTTGCAATTAACCTAATTCAACAACCGTCACATTTTTTCATAAATGAAATTCTTATAATTACATCAAAAGTAATGATATTTTTTCTTATCATCGAGGGTAATGATCTTTTCTTATCATCAAGAAAAATATCCAAGTAAAAATTTGTTGTCCACCTAAAAGATAATATCGGAAAAGACTTCATGTTTTTAATTTCTCATAAATAATACTTAAGCAAATATTTGAGTTAATGCAACATTGTTATCAACCCACAAAAAGTCATTACCTAATAAAATGAAAATCAAATATTCTCCCCAATAACAGACAACTTACACAAATGAGATGGAATTAATTTCCAAAGCTTGCAATAATACATTAAGCATACATAGTTCTACTAATGAAATTTACCCCCCTTGGGTGGGTGATGTTTATCATTGGCTGCTCTTCTTCTTCTCAACCACAATATATAGTTTGACAATTTTGTCCACAAAATCGAAGTAGGCATCCCACCAAGATTTTCTCATTAACAAAACAAAAAATGGAACTGAACTGCCTAGGGCAAATCCCAACGCAACACTCATATAAAACCACTGATCAATAAAGTTATTGTCGGTTTCATCCTCAACATCACTTTGTCCTTTATCTGAACCTTCATCTTGGCATTTAGTAACAAGTGGAGCTCCACAAAGATTTGGATTTCCAGCGAAGGCCGTGGCTATAAAGGTTGTCATTTGTCCCATGAAGGGGATCTGACCAGAGAAATTATTATTCGATAAATTCAAATAACTCAAAAATGTTAATGAGGACATACTTGGAGGGATAGTGCCAGAGAGCTTATTACTTGACAGATCAAAAGATAACAATTGATGCAACCTCCAAATGCTTACTGGAATCTGCCCGCTAATGTGGTTTTTCGACAAGTTCAAAACCACTAAACCAAACAAGTTTGTTATTTCCTTTGGAAAGTCTCCACTTAAATTATTGTGGGAGAGGTCTATGCTGACAACCAGAGAAAGAGTCTTGGTATATTCTAGAACTTGCCCTTTTGCATTCACAAACAAGCTTTCTTCATAGTAGTGGACTAACATCCCATACAATAGATACTGATTTTTGTTTTGCTCTTCAGCCATGGCTTTAAGATCATCCAAAATAGCGGGAATGGTTCCAGTCAAATGATTTTCTGCAAGATCCAGCACATGCAGTGAACGTAAATTGGAGATGTCAGACGGAAGTTCCCCGGAAAATGCATTGGACCTCAAGTTAAGAATTCTAAGATGGCTGAAAGCAGCTCCCATCCATGATGGAATGCTACCTGATAATTTGTTGTAACTGAGATCAAGGGTTTCCAGATTTGATAAATGTTGGAAAGATGGAGGAAGCCTCCAGAAAGCTTATTCTTGTTTAGGTGCAGAGACCGAAGCTGCTTTAATTTACCCAATGATACTGGAATCATTCCAGACAAACCATTGTTCCCAAGGTCAGAATCCTCAGGTTAGAGCAATTATTTATGGTCGAAGGGATGCTTCCTACCAATCCATTCCTTGAAAGATCAATGACCTCAACATTCCACATATGTCCCACAGAAGCAGGGATGGTTCCTTTTATTTCATTATCTGAAAGAGAAAGGAACCACAGTTCTGGCATGAATTCACCTATGCGCTGTGGGATAGGACCAGAAAATTTATTGTCAGATAGATCTAGTGAGTAAGCCCCACGGTTTGGAAGAGGAATGGGTCCTTGAAAGAGGTTGGAACTGAAATCAATAGACGCAAAGGGGCCAAGATTCAGTGGATTTGGTAACTGACCTTGTAAATGATTGAGAGACAGATTTACCCACCCTATGTTAGAAGAAATATTCCAAAACCAGTTTGGTACGGAACTTGAAATGCTAGCATTTGAGAGAACAAGATACTCAATTTCCTTTTGTGACTTGAGCCAAGGTGGAAATGAAGGACCTAAATGACATGAACCCATCTCAAGAAAGTGGATTTGGAATGGAGGAACCCAATGGGAACTGACATTCAAAGTAAAAGAATTGGAGGACAATAATAAATATTTCAGCTTATTAGCTTGGAAAATTTTCTTCAGAGAGAATTCCAATCAAATTGTTGAAGGAAACATCCAGGTAAACCAATTCAGAAAGCTGTCCAAAACTGTCTGGAAGAGTCCCTTTCAGTCTGTTGGTTCCAAGCCACATTTCGGTCAAGTGTTGCAATGTCCCTAAAGAAGCAGGGATGCGACCTTGAAGATTGTTATCATCCATTCTGAGTTCCACAAGCTCTTCAAGCTCACCCAACCATTCCGGGAGTTTTCCAGTTAACTGATTGCTTGACAAACTTAAATAGGTGAGATTGGGTAAAGGACTTTCAGAACTGCAATTTTCAGGCACCTCAAGGAATGTTGGTAGACCTCCTGTCAAGTTATTAGACCCCAAGTTCAAATATTTTAAGTTGCAAAGAATTCCGACAGAGCTTGGAATTGTACCTGTATAAGTTAAAAAACACATTAAGCAATAGCTTAATTAGCTAATAGTAACAATAATGATACTAAATAATAAGAAACTAAATTCATAGACAACTGAATTAAAGAGAAGATGCAAATTTGTACTTCTTGTAAAGTATTAATCAAATTACACATACACGAGTAGAAAATAAAGAAAAAAGAACCACTAATCAAAAGGAATGTGAAGGGTCATAATGGTAAAACTCTTGAAAAAACCCGCTCAATTGCAATCGCATTCTCTAAAAACAAAACCCTAAAATATCAATAGGCTAAATATATAATAAAGACAAACTCATTATTCACCACATAAAAAAGAATTTCTCCATAGACACTACCTCCTTCAACCCCTACAAGTCAGCAGAGAGTTCAACCTCCAATATCCCGAGCTAAATGCAACAAAATTGACTTAGGCTTCACAATCCGATATAAAGCACTAATGAAACAAAAGGGAAAAAAAGTAACTGATTTTTCCTTTGTTTGGATATGCAGTAAAGATGTTTCAATAGACATTTAATTTATGTATATAAACAAATTCCTTTTTATGGTGCCCTCAACATTATTCATCTGATACCAAAATGATGAGTTAATATAAATTTTTGTAGGCAAGAGAGGGAATTTACCATGTAAGTTATTTGAAGCCAAAATGAGCACCTCTATCCTTCTCCAGCTTCCCTTCAACAACTGGCGCAACTGCCTTCCAGATTTTTATTACCAGAGAGATCCAAGTACTGCAAATTAGGTAGCTCACTGAGATCCAGCGGAACCCTCCCCCATAACTCACAGTTGCTTATGTCTATGGATACAAGGCTGCTGACATTCACAAGCCATTCAGGAAACTTCGAATTGAAGGCGTTCTGACTGATAGATAGAATAGCAAGTGAACTAAAATTGGAAGAACCTAGGGATGAAATTGAACCAGAGAGGTTACACCCAAGAAGATGCAGCTCAGTTAAAATTGGAAGCTTAGTTAACACCCCAGCCCAATGAGGCCCCACCATTGAAAGGTTGGCATGGTTCATGTTAAGATTCTTCAAGGAAACAAAACCAGCCATCCAGTCAAGATTATCAGACCATAAGTAAGAAAATTCGGAAGAAAGATCAAGAGACTGCAAGTTAGAGAGGTTTCCCAAATTTGGAGGAATTGCACCACTAAACCCAGAATTTGATAGGTTTAGATATTGTAAATTTTTTAACGATCCAAAGAATTGAGGAATTGAGATGTCATTAAATGAGTTTCCACTCAAATCTAAATACCTCAAGAACTTGAGTTTCTTCAATGAAGGTCTAATCTCTCCACTCAATTTCATAGAACTCCAATTCTGATAATCACTAAAACTATCATAAGAGTTATGAAGATCTATTGAAATCACAACTCCTGTGCTATTTTTGCAATTAATTCCCTCCCAGTGACAACAGTTGCTACCTTTCCATGATAAAAACCGATTCTCAGAGCATTTGAGACCATTTTTGAAGTCAACAAGAGCTTCTCGATCGGATTCTAAGCAATTTCCCGAATGGACATCGCCATTACAAGCAAATTCTGTGGTTATTAGACAAAGGGTGGCCAAAATGAAACCAAGAACCAAAACTCTCTCCATTTGATATTCAATTCTGAAGCTGCAAACAGATTAAAAAAAAAAACTAATTCTCATACATAAGTACTGTTTTCTTCATATGAAGTAAAATATTAAATCTTCTGACACATTTAAATAACAGATTTAACAATGATTCTCAATGTAATAAGCTTACAAAAAGGCAGTAATAAATAGAAGCACTGTAGAGCATTAAACAGAAGTATAATCCAGAAGTACAACTTACCCGGTTAAAGAAGCGATACAAAGAAGATAACTGAAAGATCCAACCATGTGAGCATTAATAAAAGGGGCTCCAGCTATCCCTTAATTTTCTTAGTCTTTGTTTCATATTATTTGTCAAAACTCCTTAACTCTTACTCCACGGAAAATGACTCGAGATGCTTTTCTTGACTTAAACATCAATTTCAGCTGAACTAAAACATTGAGGGGTATAGAAAGAATTTCTAGTGACTGAATAAATTTGCCTGACAAAAAGAAGGTAAAGAAATTCTCGGAGCAAGTAATAATAATAATAATAATAATAATAAAATTAGAAAAAATTAAGTATATATATATATATCAAACCATTTAATAAATTACAAAATTTCGTAAATTTGTGTTGAGTTTTTCTTTCATATATATATATAATATATATATTATACAACTTTATTACATATTAAGTATTAGTACTAAACATAACTCGCCAAGAGCTCCACTTGAATAATTATATTTTAGCACTAAAATAGTTCGATAAGTAATTCGTCTAGGACTAGATCTAGTAGAATGTTAGCAGTAAATTAAGTGCAGTTATACGTCTTAGTTGTTGGCCTACTATACCTCTCTAGCTATCATTACACCAATTTTGCGTGGAAGAGGATTTAGTTGCTATCCAATTAATGAATTGTCGTCCCCACCAAGAAGATCAAGTTGCTTGACTGAGGACTAGATCCAGTAGAGTTTTCCTACGTGCCCCATACGGGAAGGTAGAAAATTTATGGGCATAAGAAAATTTTCCATGCCCCATACGTTATTTCCACGAGGACTTGTGTTATTCTTGAACATTATTTCAAGTTCTATTTTTAATTTCACTATATATCTTCATAGTATACTTTTATGCTATGTTTGGTCCCCAAAAAAAAAAAATTGAGAGAAAATGTGAAGGAAAAAAAAATAGAAAAGAAATTAAAACGGAAGGAAAGAATTAAAATAAAAAAATAAATTTAAAGTTTATAAATTATTTTTATGGTTATGTTTGGTTCCTAAAAAGATTGATAGAAAATGTAATAGAAAAAAAAAAAAAAACGAAAAATAGAAGAAACGAAAATAAAAAATAAATTTCAAGTTAATAAATTATTTTTATATCTTACTTCAAACTCATTTTACTTATTTAACTCTTCTTTATAAAGATTAAATGATTTAATTATATATATATATATATATAAGTTTCTTATTAATTTTAATTATATTTAACTTTTTTTTTCTTATTTTCGATAGTAAAACCAAACATGAAAAAATTATTTTTCTTAATATTTTATTTTCTTTCCTTAATATTTTTTGAAAATCAAACAAAACCTATATATTTCTTCAAATTCATTTATCTTATTTTTCTTTGATTATATAAAAATTAAATAATTTTAAAATGCAAAATTTTTTTAATTAATTTTAATTATATTTTCCATAGTGATACCGAATATGAGAAAATCATTTTATTTAACATTTTTTTTCTCTTTCCTTAATACTTTTTAAGAACCAAACATAGACTCAAGGAATGTTTCAAAAGAATTTAATTAGTGAATTCCTTTGCAATAGAAAATCTATGTTTATATTTTAAAAGATAACCTAACATAATTTGCTAATGTTGACATTGATACCTCGTTTCATTAAAATAGTATCAATAATTATTATTGAACATTAGAAGATTGAAGCACAAGAAATATGTCCTCAAGGGATTAAATAAAATTAAAACAAAAGTGCGCATATGTTAAGGTAAAGTTAAAGCTGATTTCATAATATAATTCATGAACTAGAATCAACCTAAGTATGATACTCTATATATAGTATTTTGTTTCATATTATTTATGTTTTCTTGACTAGCTATTCATTGGCTCCAAAGCTAAAAGTATTAAAGTAGCTATTTTGGTTTTAACTTTAATTTTAGCTCATTTAATTTCTTTTATACCCTTGTCAATGACCCAGAGAGAAAGGAAAAAAGAAAAAAGAAAAAAAAAAGAGATAAAATTTTTATGAACATAAGAAATTTAGAATCCCAACATGTAAGTTGATATATAAAGCAATTAACATAAGTCAACAACCATCTCATTTTTCACAAACAAAAATCTTATAATTACATTGAGCAAGTAAAAAAATGTTGTCCACCTAAAAGATAATGTTGACTAAAATTCATTTTATCATCATCTTGTGTATTCTATTCTCTTTTGTTCTTCTAAATATCAAACTCGAGTTTTGATACTAGTTTGTTGTGCTAGCAAAAGTTTTAATACAAACAATGTTAATTAAAAAACACAAAGATAAAAACAATCCACACAAAGGTACACAAGGTTTTAATATGGTTCAACTAACCATGCCTACATCCATAAATGAGAGAGAATCATTCCATTGTGCCATGGAGAAAATTACAGACAACAAAAACAAGATACAACTATTGGGTTCTCGAAACATATTATGCATGTTTCCTCACTCTTTGTATCTACGCTCTAAACCACAAGGCCTTTCGCTCCATTGGGTGTCTCCCATTCTTTCTCACTTCTCTATCCACCTTGTATAGTCTTTACGAACCTATTTCCATCTAATAACTTTTTCCTCTCATGACCTAGAATATTTATATAGATATTTCTAATAACGTTCCTTATTTTATAATGAAATCTAATATTATAATAACATATCAATTTAGGAGATATTCTATATAATATTCTTTACAGAATGAGATTTGTACTAATTAGGAATTTGGGACATTTAAAAGTGTTTGCATTAAATTTTTTAATATAAATTCACAATTCTTGTCATATTACATTTAGAAAAGAAAAAGAAAAAGAAAAACTGATGTTTTTTTTTATTAAATATGTAATAAAAAAATACATTTTTGTTTAATTAAAAATTTAAACCATTAAAATTGTTGTTATTTTAATAAATAATGTCTTTAGAAAGTACATTATGTTTTTTTTTTTTTTGCATATTATTTAACAATCTTTGTCAAAGTCATAGCAATGACAATAAAAAACTTAATAAGTTAGTACATCTTGCTAACTACAATGGTACTTTTAGTTACTAACATTGTTATTTTTAGGTAAAAACAATGTTACTATCTTTAGTGACATATTTGATATAAGCTGAAATAGTGATGAATGATAAATAAGCTAGTACATCCTTCTATTTACAGTGATACTTTTAGTTATTAACATTGTTACTTTTAGGTAAAAACTATGTTCATATCTCCAATGACATGCATGTTGATGTAGAGGGTGAAGTGGTGATGAGTGATATGACAGCTACATACGTGGGTCCAATCAAGTGTACTTGTCAGCTTGTCTTGGCAGCCCACCTTTAATTGGCTAAAGGGCAATGTTACGGTGCATGAAAGGGGGATTTTTTTTGGGTTAAACTGTACTTTCCTTGAATTAGCCATTTGTGGGTTCTATTTTCTTCTTTTATTTCATAATACAACATATTTACATGATTCTCCCATTAAGATTTAGAAAATTTTAAAATCAAAACAGAGACCGGGTGATTATGCTTCAACGTAGGAAATGCTCAAATTCCAACATGAGGAAAATGAGGAGCTATACGCGGAATCTGGAAATAATTTGAAGCGGCTGGGACTCAGATTACATGCACATTTTGAGACCGACACTCTCCAAACCCATGAATACTTGTCCATTCCCTGACCTGGTGCTTGTAAATGTCTTCAATCACACAATTTCAGCAACTTGATCAAAAGCTGTGTGTATGCGGTTTTCTACCCATTTTCTGGTTGCTCATATAGCATTCCTATGAATCTCATATTCAATCAAATATAGAGAGCCACCTTAACAGTTTTAGAACCTCTCTCAGCAAAAGATAATTTGAACTCTTGAAGAAGAGTGCCATTTGCTATTTCATCCTCTGCTCCACCAATCTCCTATTTCTCCAATTCAATAACAGCATTCCTCAACTGATCTCCTTTTTTAATACTCGAGCCAAACATCAATTCAATCTGCTTAAACCCTCACTTAGATAATCTTGGACTCTCTTTTTGCTAATGCAGCCTCAGTTCCGGCATTTTGCTTAATATATTATGCAGTATCCAGATGGTCCGTTAATTCCCCATAGCTCGCTAGGAGACTATAAACCCGCGAATGATCAGTTCCATCCTTTCCGTCCATGTCCATACAAGCAATTCATCAAAACAGGATTATAGGAATTTGGCCTATCCAGCAGAAATGCCATCAATGAGATCAATAACTTTGTCATCTTGGCATTTTTAAAGAGAATCTGCAGTAGGATTTCATGCTGTACACATCCAAAACAAGTTTGTTATCATTTCCAAATTCTGTAAGCAGTGTAATTATCCAATGATTGTCTTTGGAGGCAGCAAGAAATAGAAGGAGTTCAACAAGGAAAGGTGAAGGAGTAATTCCTAGGATCCAACAAGGAGTCCGAAGCAACACTAAAATTAGCCAAAGTTTTCCTCAAATGATCCCTAAGAGAGGAACAGAAGGTACATGTCAGTGAAGCTGAATGGTGCTGAATAAAGCATATTGAAGACCATGATGCTGTGTAAAACCAAAGACATTCCATCAGGAGACTGGGCAATATTAGGCCATAGTAGAAGCTTCAGTACTAGAGCTTCAATCCCTGATTTTTCCACAAACAATTGGCAAGTTTATGAATTTTCCATTATTCTGTGAACTAGAGCCAACACATGAAAGATGCAAAGTTGGAGGAATCACTCATCACTGATGTCCACGGCAGCTGAATTTATTGAACCAACCGGACAGCGATGGCCATCATTTCTTTGTCTTCAGAATCCATTTTCATTGCAGCAGTCCCATTAAATCTTCCTGATGTCCCCCTCATTATAATCCCCTGTTGAAGCAATTCTATCAACAATTTCAATAATTATGTCAACACCAGTACTTCTTAATGAAACTACAGAAAAAGCTTTTCCACAACATTAGCCAAAGGAGCAAGAGTCTCATTCGTTGTTCACAAGGAATCGCAATGCTGAAGCTTCCTCCACTTCCTTTAAGCCTTTGAGACAAATGGCACCGAGACCATTAAGAACATATGCGAGGGCCTTTGAAGAAGGAAGAATTCCAGCCACTACTGAAGATAAAAGGCATCAAGGTGACCCAATTCATGCAAAGCAAAAAGACAAGTAGGGCCTTTATAGATAATTTCGGTCATGACAGTCATGGATGAAAAAAGTATCCTCTAAGGTTGACAGGTAAGAAATTATCATGGGAGTCTTGGGATCCCAAAGAATTTGTGGGAATACATGTGGCAGTCCCAAGCGCCTTCAACAAAATCCATAATCCTGTATTCTTCTGTATGTAGCTTGTTTGCTAAAGTTCTACGCCCCCCAAATCTTCAAACAAGGAAACTGCTGCACCATCGCTCATCATGGGCACCACCTCTCTAGGCTGACTACTGTTGCTTTTTCTGAAAACCGAATTAAAGCCATGGTCGTAGCGGGAGTGTTCAGGGTCCACCTGTTGAGCATTATCTTCATCTAGACCGCACAGATCCCAAATCACCATACTTCCCATGCTCTGATTGATCACTATTTATTTTTGTTGCAGTAAACTGATTTTCCCAAGCTGTAGACATATTTTCAGAAAATTTGCTTTCAGAAAGCTTGAGAAGCTTCAACTGGCAAGAGAGTCCTACATTCTCTTGGTAAAGCATCAGCGAAGCTATTCTTGTTCCCATCGAGTCATTGAAGCATCTTACAGTTTAATAATTATAGGAGAAATCTGTCCAGCTCAGTCGTGCCATCTCCATGTTCTGGCCATATAGGAAGCCTTTCTGATTGTGAATTACGAACAGCATCGTGCATGACCTCCATTTCTGAAACTCTCGGAGTACAGTTTCTTCATTGAGCCTTTGTTGTTTCTTCCCCACTGATATCACAGTGGTTCAACTCAGGCAGCTGGCTTAGCAAGTCACATAACCACTTCTGGGAAAGTGCTCAGTTCATTTAGACAGCATGGATGCTTCCCAAACATTTTGGGAAGTTACGAAAGGATTTCTCACCAATCGGCTCAATCTCCTCCATCAAAACCGCCCCACATGTGGCAGCATGGACATTGAAGATGTACTTACAATGTACATCCGCGTCAAGTTGCATGCCATCCTTGTTGAATTCGGAAACCCTATTGTCAGTGTGGGGAATATCTAGCTCATGTAGAATTAGTGAGCCTGAATCTGGAAGCACCACAGAAATGTTTGTGGAGGTTCTTCTTTCCTTGAAACGAAACAAAAACGTCTTCATTTTTTTACTCTTCTCGACAAGGAATCAGCATTCTTAGCTTTAGCACGGTATTTCATGAATATCAAACCATAAGGGTGTGATGGCACTGTTATTGCAGGTGACTGGAATGGAAGGGACGGAAGGGAAAGATCAGACAGCATCACAAGATATCACCTCCGAACTCAAAAAGAAGTGAAGAAGGTTTTACTAAACAACATCAAACAACTAAAACCTCACCACCACTTGAAATGGAATGTCTCACTGCCATAGCTGGAAAGAATTACTTGTTGGATATTTTGGTAATTATGGGTCTACATATTCACACATTGTACATTAAGTTATCTTATATTTTGGTCTAATTAAATATGATTAATTAAGTTAATGATGAGCCTTTAAAGCATCTCTATATATATGAATTGTATGAGCTTTGTAATGTGTAGAGACCAATTTTATTTTATTTATTAATGATGGGCCAATAAATAAAATAAAAATAATAAGGGGTAAGGGGTATAAATAGGGTTCTTAGCTTTAGCACGGTATTTCATGAATGTCAAACCATAAGGGTGTGATGGCACTGTTATTGCAGGTGACTGGAATGGAAGGGGCGGAAGGGAAAGATCAGACAACATCATGAGATATCACCTCCGAACTCAAAAAGAAGTGAAGAAGGTTTTACCAAACAACATCAAACAACTGAAACCTCACCACCACTTGAAATGGAATGTCTCACTGCCATAGCAGGAAAAAATTGCCTGTTGGATATTTTGGTAATTATGGGTCTACATATTCGCACATTGTACATTAAGGTACCTTATATAGTTGGGTCTAATTAAATGAGACCAATTAAGTTAATGATGAGCCTTTAAAACATCTCTATATATATGAACTATATGTGCTTTGTAATGTGTAGAGACCAATTTTATTTTATTTATTAATGGTGGGCCAATAAATAAAATAAAAATAATAAGGGGTAAGGGGTATAAATAGGGTTATGGTCTCCATTCTAAAAGAGAGGAGATAGAAAAATTGCTAATTATTCACATCCCATTAGTGAGTGATTTCAAGGTTGCAATACTCGTTTCAGACGTGGAAGACAATACCCAAGTACATAATCTCAATGAATTCAGGTATGTCTTCCGATATTATTATTATCCTATAGATTTAACATGAGATTTTAATGTGTATATTGTTTAGATAATCAAATTCTATAATCATTTTGTATGATTTGTGATTCTCCAACAAGTGGTATTAGAGCCACTCTTGTTAAATCTATTAGATTTTAATTAAAGATGTTTCATAGTGGATGAAGGTTTTTTTTTTTTTAATCTAATTTCCATTCATTCATCCACCATTTTTTGTGTGTTTGGTTGTAAGGAAAATTTTCTTTAATCCAGATTCTTCAAATTTTTTGTTTTAAATAATTTTATAAATTATTTTTTCAATAATTATCAATAGTTTTATCAAAATATATTTTCTCTCGGATTGTTTGCATATTTTTCGAGATAAAATATAAGTGTCTTTTTTTAGAATTTTGGGGATAAAGATGAAGTGGTTGGGTGATAATGACCTTTTTTTTTGTCATTATCTTGTTACTTTTTAAAGGTCACCTGAACATTGGGCTTAAGTCTTTTAATCTATAAGGTCATTTGGACATTGGACCTAAGTCTTTTAATAGGGTCATTTAGACATTGGACCTAAGTCTTTTAATAGGGTCATTTGGACATTGGGTCCGAGTCTTTTAATAAAGTCATTTGTACATTGGGCCTAAGTCATTATATTGGATCATTTGGATTGTTGGACCCAAGTCCATTTAAGTTGGGTTAAGTGTTGGGTAGGGTTAGACCTTTGACTGACCCGTTTAACCAACCAAGTTAGACCTTTAACTGACCCGTTTAACCAATCCAATCAGACCTTTGACTGGCCCATTTGACTGACTTAGTGGACATTTGACTGACCTATTTGACTATTGACTTTGACCGTTGACCAAAATAAAAAATAAAAACTTTGCATGTTTAAAATCCAATATTTCAATATAAATTGAATAAAAATTATGTCACCAAAGTGACCTCTATTATGTAAATTTATTTATCTTGAACTATGTGAATTTTATTATGGAATTCTATGAATAATATCTAAATCTATACATAAAATAATCGGCCCAAAGGAAAGTTATTTTTTGCTAGATTTTAGACATTTGTGGTAGTAAATAAGTGATATTTTGGTGATGTCCATGCATGAAATAAGTTGATCCAAAGATAGACATATTGTTGGCAGGATTTGTTATCAGTATTTATTAACTACTTTTTTTATAATAGTACTATTTACAAATTGTTATTTTTGTCTAAAGACTAAATATCAATGTTGTGTTAGGCAAATTATAAGAGCCCATCTTATTGCTTTTATGTCATATGTATACATGTAGTTAATTCTTACATGCTTAAAGTAAATGACATTATTGTTTATTGTGAGCTTATTATTTTATTATGCATACAGTTAATGTTTCTGTTATATCTGCCAACATAAACAACATTTCAATGCTTAATGGCACTAACTTCGAAAAAAGGAAAGAACTTATTACTATTTTACTTAGGTGTATAGATCTGGACTATACGATTCGGATTGAACTACCTCCTACCCTTACTAATGATAGTATTATAGAAGAAATAGCTAACTTTGAAAAGTGAGAGCATTCTAACTACATGAGTCTTATGATCATGAAGCACTCTATTCCAGATACCATTAGGGTTGCAATGTCTGAGGAGGCACTACAAGAAAAAAGAGATATGGTGACATTTATAATGAGTCACTATAAACATAGGGTGTCGCTACAACATAGCGTCACCTTATCCACTGACACCATAGAGGGTACCAATTGGTGACGTATTTGGAAGCGACACCAAAGCAGATAAATGGTGACATATTCAGAAGCGACACCATATATTTTTAGTTATACTTAATTTGATATAGAGTTGCATGAGATATATAAAGTGTCATACTAAATGCATCACCTTTTAGTTATGGTGTCACGTTAAATGCATCACCTTTGAGTTATGGTGTCACATCATTGTAAATGATTATGGAAGATATGATTGTTTTTTATTAATTAGCCTATTGGTTTTTGTAATGCTTATTAACAAATAAGATCAACTTGTGTATATTTTGTCCATAAATATAATAATCATATCACATTTAACTTATATTTTCGTAATGCTTATGGATTAACCTATAATACATTACATCATCCAGTGATATTTGTATATCAAATGTTTACAAAATGATAGTACATCAAACCCACCGAAACTAAAAAAGAAAAGTGAATACATATTAAAATATGATTTAGAAATGTTAAGCATTCCAACATTCATGTATACCTGCATTTCATATGCATAAAACCGGCTAATCATAAAATAACACAAGAGTTTCATCCAAAAACCCAAAATCCTCAATACCAAATAAAGTAACATTGATGTCCTATAATGTATGGCGAGTCACATCTAAAAACCCAAAATGTTGTTGTTTCTTTCTTCTTTCTTTTTATTCTTCATAATGTCTTCCCAAGAGTGTATACCTGCATTTCATAGTTTAATGAGTTTTAGAGTTTTATTGAAAATAAAAATTAATTGATGTTATAAAAAATAAACAAATCTAAGTACTAATGTTTTCTTTTTTCTTTTTCCCATTTTGATATAAAAATAGTTTGTAAAGAATAAGTAATGTTATACAATACCAATGGAAAATTCATATAACAACTAAGGGACTCACCATGCATGATCATGATTTATCAATATGATTCATGATTAGTTATAACACAAAAGAAGTTAATTCTCCTCTAATTTCATCAAATTCTACCCGAGAATATGTTTTTTTTTTATATCATAAAACTGAAATCAAATGAGAATAACATTAATATCATAATAATTGGAAGTATGAAACTAAGTACAATTCATTAAATGAGTAAAACCTTTAATACAATAATTGTAGAATCAGTAATTATCTCTTTAATGAATCTCATAACAAAGCAATCACATTTGAACTCAAATAAAAACAATTCAAGAAAATAAAAAATAAAGCAAAACTAGAAAATCAAAAAATAAATCTAAAATTTTAGAAAATAGTAATCTTCCACTTAAAATATGCACTTTTTTAATTTATTTTTTTTTATAATTCATTGTGCTTTTAAAAATCATTTTTAACATTTAATTCTTTTTATATATTTTTTTTATTTCTTGGAAGGATTTTTTTTTAATTTCAATATTTTTTTTAATGTTCATTTTGTGAAATAACAATGTCCATTAAATTTCATCTCAATTATATAAAATAAAATTTTAGTAACAAAATATAAAAATGTTTTCAACTACTAATATGAGAGGACATGATATTATAACAAGCTTGAAGATTGTGTATATAAGACAAAAAACCTAATTCACTATTAAAAAATGTTAAGAGAAAAATTTGTATGAGAAAGAATTAAAGAAACTTTCATAAAAATTATTAATTTTTCAGTCATAACACCAATTAATATTTATTTTTCTAATTAAAATAATTAATAAAAAATCTGGATATGAAAAATATGTTCAAATAAAAATAATAAAAGATTAAAAACATCAAAGGAAAAGATATTCAATATTTTAAATTTTACTTTTGATATTCTTTAGATCAATAAATTATCAAATATCTTTTTTAGAAAAAAGAAAAATGAAGAAAATGAAGAGTTTTATGGAAGGGATTGGAAAAATTTTTGTAATAAAAGGATTTTATAGAAATTTCCTAACCTTGAAAGGAAAATTTCATCATCAATCTCAAATTACTCCAAAATTTGGTCAATGCATATAAAAACAATAAGAAAAGAAGACAAAAATAAAACAAATTTTTAGAATCCTTTTGAGGGAGATGACAATATTGAGAATAATTTTCTCAAAAATTATTTTCCAAATATTACCAACCAATATCTTCATCACAACATATTATAATATTCTTAGAAAATAAACAAATTAAAGGAAATTTCATAGAAAATAAAAAAAAAATTATAAAATATCTTTTTAAAAAAAAAAAAAGTTTTATGGAAGGAAAATTTATGTAATAAAAGGATTTTATAAAAAAAATTTAACCTTGAAAGGGAAATTTCATCATCAATCTCAAATTACTCTAAATTTTGGTGAACGCATATAAAAACAATAAGAAAAGAAGGTAAAAATAAAAAACAAAAAACATATTTTAAGAATTAAAAAAAAAAAATGAATAGAACAAGATGAGATATTAACCATAATACCATGTAAAAGAATTAAAAAAAAAATCAAAATATGAGATTTGATCATTTTTATAATTATAAAAATTTTCATTCCTATTTAAATTTTAAAAAACAATTCATTTACATTAATAAATAGAAAATAAAATTAATTTCTCATTGTTAATTCCAACATTCTAAACCAACTCTAACATGATATGGAAACTATTTCATTTTTCATTTTGTGGGAGATGACAATATTGAGAATAATTTTCTAAAAAATTATTTTTCAAATATCACCGATGCATATCCTCATCACAATATACTATAATATTCCTAGAAAACAAACAGAAAATCTCATCAAAAGAAATGTCTTGTAAGATCAAAAGAAAATTTCATATTGTAAAATATTTATCCCTCATTTTGAGTATAAAAGATATTAAAAAATCATTCATTTATCTTATTTTCATTCATTTTGGGATTTATGGATTTAACAATGAAACAAAAGATATGGTGGAATGTTAAACCTAATTTTTACTTTCCTGCAACTCAATAAAAAAAACACTATTTACACAATCTACATTACAAATATTACCAAATCAATGAATGTAAATCAGTTGTGCTAATAAAGATTTTGGCATTAATAAAAAAAAAAGAAAATGATAGATCTAAGAGATTTTGGGTTACCTGAGAGTCCACGAAGTAGAGAAGAGCAGTTGTGTGTGAACTATGGGTGTGAGAAGAGAGGTAGAAGAAAGTTATGGTTATGGGTTATGGAATGAGATTTTTTTGGATTGTGGGAATGTGGAAACAATGAGTTTTTTTTTTTTTTTTTTTTTTTATATTCTATCATTATTCTCAAAGTGGGCCCATTTAGTTATAATATTTTAAAATTTTTATTTTATATGGTGTCACTTTTTTAAAACTAACACTAAACTTAAAATTAATATCATCTATCCTAATTAAAATTTTTTATATGATGTGTCACCTTTATGAATTTTAAGTCATATGGTGTCATTATTTTAAAAGTGACACCATAAATAGTGACACCATAACTTATTTTTGTTGTAGTGAGGAAAATGCTAAGAGTTTCCTAAGCCAAATAGCAGACCGATTCGTTGGATTTGAAAAGGTCGAAACAAGCACCATTTTATCTAGTTTTCTTTCAATGCGGTACAAAGGCAAAGGGAACATAAGAGAGTACATTATGGAAATGTCTAATCTTGTTACTCGACTGAGGGCACTCAAGTTGGAGTTGTCTAATGACATCCTTGTGCACTTGGCCTTGATCTCTCTCCCTGACAATTTAGTCCTTTTAAGATAAGTTATAATACTTAAAAGGAAAAATGGACTCTTAATGAGCTCATTGCTCAATGTGTGCAAGAGGAAGAAAGATTGAAACAAGAAAAGATAAAAGTGCTCACTTAGATGCTACCTCTAATGACAATACTACCAACAGGAAAAGAAAAAGGAACAGTAGAAGTAAAGGAAATGGAGTTGCAGATAGTGGAACCTCATAGCCTAAGGTGCAACAGAAATAGGATAAGGTCATCACTTCTTTCCTTTGCAAGAAAGGTGGACATATGAAGAAGGATTATCTTAAGTATGCAAAATGGCTTGTCAAAAAAGGTAAACTTCTCAACTTAGTTTGTTTTAAATTTAACTTAGCTTTAATACCAAATCACACTTGGTGGATATATACAAGTGCAACTACTCACATAAGTGTGACAATGCATGGTTGTCTAAGGAGTCAAGTGCTAATTGATGCTAAAAGATTCATCTATATAGGAAATGACAATGAAGCTCATGTTAAGGCGATTGGTTTATTTAGATTGCAATTATAATTTGGTTGTTTTTTGGATTTATATGAAACTTTTTATGTACCGTCATTTAGACAGAATTTGGTACCTGTTTCTCGTTTGGAAAAATCTGGCTACTCTTGTTCATTTAGAAATGGAAAAATGAGTCTTTTTCAATCTTCAAATATGATTGGTACAGGTTCTTTGGTTGATAATCTATATAAATTGGATATTAATGTCACATATTTATGAATCCTTGCATGCAAGTAATTGTGATACAAAGTGTAAGTTAACTTATGAGAATTCTTCCATGTTGTGGCACAAGCATTTAGGACATATTTCTAAACAAAGGATTCAAAGACTCGTGTCAGAAGGAATTCTTGATTCCCTTAACTTTTCAGATTTGAAAGTATGTATTGAATGCTTTAAGGAAAAACAAACAAACGTCCGAAAAATTGGTGCCAACAAGAGTTCAGGTGTCTTGGAATTAATTTATACTGATATTTGTGGTCCATCCCTATGGCTTCTTGGAATGGTCAACAATATTTTATTACTTTCATAGACGATTATTCTCGTTATGGGTACCTATATTTGATTCATGAGAAGTCTCAATCATTGGACGTTTTCAAATCTTATAAAGCTGAAGTTGAAAATCAACTTGGAAGGAAAATTAAAGCCATTAAATTTGACCATGGTGGTGAGTATTATGGTATATATGATGGATAGGGTGAACAACGTCTAGGACCTTTTGCGAGATACTTACAAGAATGTGGCATTGTTCCTCAGTACACCATGCCAGGGACTCCAAGTCAAAATGGTGTATTTGAGAGACGAAACCGAACCCTAAAGGATATGGTAAGAAGTATGATAAATCATTCTTCTTTGCCATAATCACTTTGGGGAAAAACCATAAAAACTACAGTTTATATCCTTAAGCGAGTTCCAAGCAAAGCAGTAGCTAAAACCCTATATGAGCTATAAACTGGAAAGAAGCTTAGTATTAGGCATCTTCATGTTTGGGGTTGTCCAACTGAGGCAAGGCCATATAGGCCTACTGAAAGAAAACTGGACTCAAGAACAGTAAATTGCTACTTTGTTGGGTACTCATAAAGATCAAGGGGTTTTAAGTTTTATGATCCCTCGAGCAAATGCTTTTTTGAGATGGGCAGTGCTAAATTCATTTAGGATGTTGAATATGGTGGGAGTATTGGACTCAGGAGCTTTGTCTTTGAAGAGGAATATGCTATTATTCCTACAATTGCAACTGAAAATGATTAGGTAACTATGTTTGACATTATTTAGAATGCAAATCCAGAAAATGTAGACACTCCTGAGTTACCTCATACTCATAATGAAGAACCCTCTCCTATTTATGAGGAGGAACAACAACAACCTTAATTGGAAGTGCCATTAAGGAGATCCACTAGGGAGAGGAGAATAGCGAGTCTAGATGAGTATATTGTGTATCTCCAAGAACATGAGTTTGATATGGGACTAGAAGATGATCCAATATCTTTCAATCAAGCCAAACAAAGTGTAAACTCCCATAAATGGATAGAAGTCATGAAAAATGAGATGAAATCAATGAAAGACAATGATGTTTGGGATCTTGTCAAATTGCCTAAAGGAACAAAACCGATTGGTTGTAAATGGATTTATAAAACCAAGCAGGATTCAAAAGGCAATTTAAAAAGATATAAGGCACTTCTAGTCGCCAAAGGTTTCACTCAAAAGGAAGGCATTGATTATAAAGAGACTTTCTCTCTAGTTTCAATGAAAAGCTCTTTTAGAATCATTATGACACTTGTAGCACATTATGATTTGGAGTTACATTAGATGGATGTGAAGACTACGTTTCTCAATGGTGACATTGAAGAAACCATATACACAATGCAACTAGAGAATTTTGAATCCAAAGAGTCAAAACATCTGGTATGCAAATTAAAGAAATCCATCTATGGTTTAAAGTAAGCATCTCATCAATGGTATCAAAAGTTTGATCAACTGATTGCCTCTTTTGGTTTTAAGGAAAACATTGTTGATCAATGTATTTATCAAAAAATCAGTGGGAGTAAATTTATTCTTTTGATGTTATATCTCGATGATATTCTGCTAACAAGTAGTGATATAGGCATGTTGTATGAAACTAAGAGATTTCTTTCAAATAATTTTGAAACGAAAGATCTTGGTAATACATCCATTATGTTGGGCATATAGATTTATCGAGATCGTTCTCGTGGTATTCTTGGCTTAGCACAAAAGGCATATATTGATAAAGTCCTTAGTAGATTTGGCATGAAGGATTGTGCACCAGAAGATACCCCCATTGCTAAGGGTGATAAATTCAATTTTCTTCAATGCCAAAGAACGAAATTGGGAAGAAAGAGATGGATAACATCCCTTATGCATCAATAGTAGGGAGTCTCATGTATGATCATGTTTGTACATGTCTGGATTTTGTGTACATAATTGCTATACTTGGCAGATATTTATGTAAACCAAGAATGATCTATTGGAAGACAACAAAATGGTTATGCGGTATTTGCAGAGAATAAAAGATTTCATGCTCACATATTAGAGATCTGGTCATTTAAAGATCATAAGGTATTCCAACTTTGAATTTGCTAGATGCATTGATATCATAAGATCCACTTCTGGCTATGTTTTTATGTTAGCTGAAGGAGCTATCTCATGGAAGAGTGTTAAGCAATCACTTATAGCTACTTTCACCATGGAAGCATAATTTATAGCTTGTTATGAGGCATCAAACCAAGCAATATGGCTATGAAATTTTATCACTAGATTGCATATTATTTATGGCATTGAGAGATCATTAAGGATAAACTATGATAACAAAGCTGCATAATTATATTCTAAGAACAACAGAAGCTTGTGAAAATCAAAGCATATTGACTTAAAGTTTCTAGTTGTTAAGAAAAATGTTCAGAGTTTTTAGGTGTCTATTGAACATACTAGTGCAAACTTCATGATTGCGAATCCACTTGCCAAAGGTGTACCACCTAAAGTACTTCATGAGCATGTGGCTCGTATGGGTTTGGTTCATCTTAGTGATATGCTTGTATAGTGGGAGTTTGTTGATTGATGTTCATTAGTTAATGACATGTTTTTCTGATAAGACTTAAGTATTATTCTTGTTTTGCCTATTGAAAACTCTAAAATAAAGTTATATTCTTTCAATTGCAGTTTTGCATAAAGTTTGAAAGTGTGTTGAACTCTTTTGAGTTATAAAGTTGGACCAGTTGGAAATAGGCATGATATGGGATCATATTACATGAAATTTCCATGCTACACATCCATACTTGATCTATGTAATTGATTGTATTAATGTAGTGATCATTGATAGGTCTAGTTACAAAACATGTAACGAAGATCCCTTTGGTTCTCTATTGGTATAATTGATGGACTAGATTGTTTTGAGATGCTTACAGTTAAGATAACAAATATTGAGCTCATTTTTGTAATGTTCAATTGTTTAATGACATATGTGGCCCAAGTGGGAGATTGTTGGATATTTTGGTAATTATGGGCCTAGATATTAACACATTGTACATTAAGCTATCTTATATTTAGGCCTAATTAAATGTGATCAATTAAGTTAATGGTGGGCCTTTAAAGCATCTCTATATATATGGACTGTATGGGTTTTGTAATGTGTAGAGACCAATTTTATTTATTTATTAATGATGGGCCAATAAATAAAATAAAAATAATAAAGGTTATAAATATGGTTATGGTCCCCAATCTAAAGCAGAGGAGATAGAAAAATTGCTAATTATTCACATCCCATCAATGAGTGATTTCAAGGTTGTAATACTCGTTTCAGACATGGAAGACAAAACCCAAATACTTAATTTCAATGGATTCAGGTATGTCTTCCGATATTATTATTATCCTATAAATTTAACATGAGATTCTAGTGTATATATTGTTTAGATGATTAGATTTTATAATCATTCCATATGATTTGTGATTCTCCAACATTACCCTTATCATAGGTTGTGTAATTGATTGGACTGCTTCCATAGGTGGGTTAATAAGTTCACATTGAGTTTTCTTAGTAGGATGTGTAGTGTATTTCTTGTTGGCATCTTAGATCTAAGCAAGGAAAGCAATAGCAATTTTTTTTTTAAAAAACAAATTGATCTTTTAGGGTTAAAGAACTAACCTTTAGGTTTGAATGTTCCCAAACCTTAAAATCCAAGTGTTGAAGACAACCTTGAAGTTGTTAGAAGTCTCGTAAACCCACGATCTTCCTCCCAATGACTCAATCTTGTTCTTGGCACACTTCCAATCGGGAGGAAAAGAGGGTGAAGGCTATGACTCTCTTTCTTTCTGGATGGTGGAAGACATAAGTTATGGAAACCCTAACTCCTAGGGAGTATTTATAGATCGAGTTCCTAATTGGGCTTAAGTGACTTGAGCCCATAGGGGCTTGGGTCACTTAATCTAACCTAAAATGGGTCTTAATTGATGAATTAACCCAATAGGGCCTACTAATTAATCAATTAGCCCAATCCATAGACTTTGTTCACTTACCTTTGTGTAACCTTGCATAATTACCAAAACACCCTTATGCACAAAAGTGAACCTAAAGTCAATCCAATCATCATAATCCATGCCAACAAGGTATATGAGCTTAGAGCGGAGACTAGTGGGACCCATAGGAGTATTGGTTCCCTCAAAGTCCAATTATGAAGTTGATTCAACATCCCATTAAAGAGAATCAATTGAACTCCAATATCCTATATAAATAACAACAAGACACTACGTGCTCGGGTCCGTGACCTACTATTCATTGTGTTTAGTTTCCTCATGAATTGGTGTCGATAATCTAACAAGGTGAAAGCTATCAACCTTTCAAGACTGCTTCTACTATCCTTGGGTTCAAGATCCTCCTATTGTGTATTCAACTAACATGCCTTAACTCTCAAAGAGCCTATGTCAAGTTCCACTTAAGGAACTACTATGGTCAAAGTTACCATGAACACACCTCCTTAGTATCACCCAAGAGGACACACTGTCTCAATCCCATGAGATATCATGGTGCCTCTATTGAGAATGCCTATTGCTATCGGCTTCCATAGACAGTGACCCAATCCATAGGAAATATATGATCAGCTTATGATCTCACCCGTAGGTCAAAGCCACTGCTAACTTTAACATAAGCTTAATATTCTCTCAAGGTTGAGAGATAACACATTGAAGCAGGTTGGTGAGGTCATGACTACTTGACAGCCTTAGGCCCTGACTCACTGTAAGTCCTGTCTAATGTGTAAACATACACACTAGTGCACTCACAATGGGAAAACCATCCCAATAGCTAAGACTAACCATCCCTCCAATTAGGAGGTGGTGCACTACAACCTCTAATGGGTTACCTAGACCCATGAACTGGTTGTGGACAAGTCATCTATTTGCAATGAACCCATGACTTAGATCTTTTGTGCAACTCCTAATATACCTAAGTCATGTACAATGCAAAAGATATAGATAAGAATGCTTATAAAGTAAAATACATGGAATAATGATAGATGAACATTATTAAATAAATAACGAATTCCAAATTTATTACATCATGTTATGCTTTTAAGGGCTCTATCCTAACATTTCTTTCCCTTGAGAACACTAATGGTAGCTAAAATATGTTGTCTATGGCAAATAGATGCATCTGGCTTTCCTGTCTGTCAATCTTAGTTGAGAGGCTAAGTGCCGAAAGTTCAAGGTATTATAGATTGTTTGTCTTTATTCTTGTGTTGTTGATATGGTGAAGGCCTTGAAGCTGAAGCAAGACACAAGCCACGATATCGAGAGTAGATCGTTTAGAGAGGATGAGAGAATCTTCAAAGCTTCAAGATGAAGGCCACATCTTCTCAAAACTATGGCCATCATTAAAATAACTCACCAATCCATAATTGCAATGAAGACTCTTGGGTGTCTTCTTCAGCACAGAATCCACTTCAATCGCTTCACTCATATCACAAATCAAAAACCCCAAAGAAACAGTCTCTTCTCATATTGTTCTTCAGAAATGTTGTCATTATGCCCCTGTTCTGAAGTAACGACAAATCCAAAAGGAGGACCAAAAGCAACTACCCATCTTAAAACACCATCTGTAACTCTTCCTTCAATATCTTGATGAACAACAAGTCTGAACTTGATTGCTACACCATTTACCTCTAGAGTATATTTAGGTTTAACAACTGATCCAAACTAGGCAAACTATCCAAGCTCAACAATATCCATAATTTCCTTCCTCATGGCTTACGCATTTGGATAAGAACTAGAGATAGAGGGAAAACCATAGCAAAGAAAAATACCTAGAAACAAAACATAATAGAACAAATTACACGAGTTATCCGTTGAAGCTCCACTACAGGGATTACCGGTGAGCTTACTGACTAGGTGGGAAAGATCAAATCAAATATCAACAAAACATGATTTTTAAGCACTTAACAGTAGAAGCAAAACAGGGAAAAATCATCTTCTATCAAAATCAAAGAGGACTAGTAGATATAAAATAATAACATCAAGCTTACGATCATCTCAAAGATCAACAAGAAGATCGAGAGTATAGCCTATGATCTAAACAATGCAAAGAAATCTCCACTAATATGAACAAAACATGATTTTTGAGCACTTAACAGTAGAAACAATACATGACAAAACCATCTTCTAACAAAATCAAGGGGAGTAGCAGATATAAAACAATAACATCAAGCCTACGATAATCTCAAAGATCAACAAGATCAAAAGTATAGCTTGTGATTCAAACAATGCAAAGAACTTCGCAAAGACGAAAACAAAACAATGAAGAAAACATAAGCATGGGATTCACACTTATCTTATAATCTTTCTCCCAAGCAAGTGTTTGTTTGCCTTCAAGCTAGATGCGTCTACTCCCAGAAACCAGCCCAGAAAGCCTTAGGAACTCTACCCACTCTGGTTGAAGATCCCTTCACTATTGCAAGTTCACTTTCTCTCTTCTCTACCAAAAAGTTTTTTTTTTTTCTCTTTTATGTAGACTCCCCCCTCTTATAGCCCCATCAAGATCTTCTTTTATGGAAAATCGAGATCTCCTATGGCAACCCGTCCCTCTTCAAATATTCTCCATTTTTTAAGGAATTAGAAACATATGGGTGTATCTAAATCTCTTTTGCAGCCCATGTATATTGTCTTTCCAAATGCATCCCAAGTAGATTTCCTTTAGAGTGTGTAGTAGAAATTTCTCCAAAGATGCAACCTGGGTCTCTTGCTTGGAAAGTGGATATTTCTTCCTTGCAAAATCTCATGCAAAATAGAAAGTAAAGAGTAGAATAAAAATTCATGTAATTGAAAATTAAAATTATGCAATTAAAACTAAAATATCAAACACATGCATATTTAAGAAAAATAAAATATAATATTAAGTAACTTAAAAAAAAAAAGAATCATTAAACTCAAGTAATCTCCTAAAAAAAATAAATAAATAAGTGAATAAAACTAACAAAAAAAAAAAAAAATCAAGCACATGCAAGTCGTACAAGCCATGTAAGTCATGCTAGTCATGCGGAGAAAGCCTAAAAGGTGACCTAAGTGCGCTTAAGGTGGGCCTAGGTGAACCTATGTGGGCCTAGATGAATCTAGGTCGGCCTAGGTGAACCTAAGTGGGCTTAAATGGGCCTAGATGAGCCTAGGTGGGCCTAAGGTAGGCCTAGGTGGGCCAAGTGTGCCTAAATAGGCTAGGTGAGCCTAGATGTCCTAGGGCAAACTAAATGGAAGCTAACCTAAAGTGCACCTAAGTAAAGCTTGATCTAAACCCAAAGAGCGGCCAAGGTCACAATGAAGGGCCAAATAAACCCTTCAACCAAAGTCTCCAAGGTGGCTTAAAGAAGGCAAGCTATATGAGTAGAAATGGGATCGAGGAACTACTGTAGAGTACTGAAAGAGCACTTAATAAGACTTGTGCTAAGGGGATAAAATGGAGGGTCTACACAATAATAAACCAAGAACAACATATTCAAATATTACTTTTTCACAAACATTAAACAAATAGTACATTTAATCCCTTAAACTAATCATTGGGAAAACCAAAAAAAAATGTGGAGTCAAAAATAAAAAATAAAATTGCACACAAACTTTGGGAACACTAACATCATCCAATTATCATTAAAAAATTCCAAAAGTGCACAAGATGCACCAAAATATAAATTAAAAAACACACAAGCCATTACTAACATAAACAAATTCACACATTATCTAGTTGCACTTAAACAAAATGCATGGTAGAAAGTTAGAACAAATTGTTTTCTTTTACTAATGATCCCTACTCTATCTATCATTAGAACATTCAATTTTTATTTTTTTATTTTTTTCTTTTTTTTGCAATTTAGAAGTTCACTTTCATAATAGCTTTGAAAAAATCCACTACCTTCACATTATTCCTTCCCTATTTTTGAAACTATATGCTTCCTACGATATGCTACGAGGTCATTCAAAGGCCTAAAAAAGAGACCACAACGTGATTTCCACCTAGTAAGAAAAAGAGTTTAAACTCTAGTGTTGAATATTAAAAGAAAAATAAAAAGAAAAACTTGAGGCTCTCATTGTTCAAAGAAACTTTAATTTTCTAATGTATACAAAAACTCATTAAATGTTCTTCCATCTTACAACATAGATCCAAACCCTTGCCTTAATCTTCATACCTTAAAGAACTCTTTTAGTTCAAGAGCAACATTGAACTAAAACTGCCTTTGAATTTCTTTTCATTTGTTCTTATGCTTTGGATGATCAATAGTAACTACTATAGTGGCAATTGTCCTTCCCTCCCATTCTTTTTTTATATGTAATAAAAAGTAAATAGATATGGTAATAATTTCTCCTACATAGAAAGTGATCTCCATTTATTCCCTTGATAGTGACCAAAAGCTTAGGATGATTAGAGGAATGGAAACCCTAATTAAACTTGAGCAATAAAGAGAAGCAATATCGTAGAGAAGTAATGTCCAAGATGAAAAGAAAACTTATGTTAATGATAAAGTTTTGAAAATTTATTACTACAATAGTAATATGAGATACTTCTATTTGCACTACCTAAGGCAAGATGAAAATACTTATTTTAGCCTAAGAGATGTTCCTTACATTAAATTAAAGCTCATGATTCCATTTACTTTCATCCCTCCTAACCCTAATTAAGCTTGAGCAGTAAAGAGAAGTAATATCGTAGATAAGTTATGTCTAAGATGATAAGAGAACTTATGTTAATAATAAATTTTTGAAAATTTATTACTACAATAGTAATATGTCATACTTCTATTTGCACTACCTAAGGCAAGATGGAAAGATTTCTTTTAGCATAAGAGATGTTCCTTACATTAAATTAGAGCTCATGATTCCATTTGCTTTCATCTCTTCTACTTTTTATTACTAAAATAATTAATAAGGTCCATAACCTTACAAGTTGTGGGGGAAAAAAAAAAAGACTTGTGTACAAAAATTTTAATTTGGTTTGCATATAAGTAATTTCCTTCTGTGCATAGAAAATGAAATGACATAGGTGGGGTAACAAAGGTGGGGGAGGCATAGGCACTTAATTAAAGATATAGACTCACAAATATTTCTAATCTTCCAAAGCTTAAACAAGGGAAATTCTAATGGCCAATTGAAACAGACAAAGTGCTTTACTCTTTAACAAGAATACATACAAACTTGCAAAGTTGTTTCCTTTTGTTAAAGGCCTTTCTTTCTGTTTTATTTTAAGTATTATTATAATATTTATTCATAATCAATTATAGAAACTTCTCCTATACCAATTACAACTAATTGTCTAAACTCAAGTGATTTTTGTTTCAAATTAAAATGATTTAGCTTATATTATTCTAATAAAATTACTACTCTCATGATACATATAAATATCTTTAATTAAGTAGGCCATTTTGGTAATTCTACTTGGTAATGAGATGGATGTCTCTATCAACTAATGAAAACTTTTCTATCAATTTGTCTCTATTATTCTATAACATTTTGAAAAATATTAAATATGAAAAGAAAAACAAGCACCAAAAATAGATGATTCAATGTTGATAATGAAGTATTTGCATAGGTCAATTTTATTGAAGTAATAGAACCATAATAATATTCAATTTACAATAAATTTTACTAAAGCAAAATAATATAAATGGTCATCGATTTTGTACTTTTCTTATGGCAGATCTGTAAGATTAAAAATTTTCTTTGACGATAAATATTATTTACACATTAAGTTATCATAGATCTAACAAGTTTACCATATTGATCTATAGCCCAACAAGGCCTACTCACTAAGTATCCAAAATAATAGCAAGGACACAAAGTAGAAATGGCTGAAAATCAATACTTGTTCACCTCAAATAACTAGAAAATAATTAAAAAAGATCAAAATGAGTAAATGGAAAAAACATGGTAAAGATATGCTCAATATAGATATGGATTGCAACTCAACTGACCACACAACAAAAAACATCAAATCTCTTCAAAGTATTAGATCCATCCCCAACGATGGCGATATAAATTGACTAGGTTCTGGCCCAGGCATAGCTAATGATATTCCTTATTTTCTAAGAACTATTCTTATTTTGAAAAAAAAAAATTTGTGGAACCAAAAAGAAAAACAAAAGTTTCAATTTCAGATTTTATATGTTATGCCTTGCATACAACATTAATCTTTTTAAACTCAATTTTCTATTTATTCTTCTCTTTCCAACCTTCTATCACCAACTAAATACGATGTAAAAATGTTCTGTACCAAAATCTAATTGAAGATAATCTATGAAATCTATAAAGGAATATGGATACTTTAATTTAAACATAAATCGATCTATAAAGCCAAGATAGCCTCAAGAAAAAAGATTTATATTCCTATAAATTTCAACAAATGTTAACATCAAAAGAAAGAACCTTAACAAGATTACCACCTAAACCATTTACAACCTTAAGGTTGAAACACTTACCATCTCAAGGTGTTACATTGAGGAAGGAATAGACTAATAACAAAGATTACAACCATTCACAACTAAACCAAAGTTTGGTAAGAAAGTTATTAAACTCAGTCCTTTCCACAAACTATACATAGAAAGGAAATCTCCAAAACCTAAAAATCAAATTTCTCTAGGATAGAAAATGAAGCAAACATGAGGAAGAAAACAAATAAATTGACCAAAGTGTAAGGGGAGGATAAGAGACACTTTAATTGTGATTTAGTTAGGATCTTGAACTACATTTAGAGAAACCTAGGGTAAGATGAATTGTGAGTTGAGAAGGTGAGAAATGTTAGATGTCGGCTATGAAAATGTGAGAGCTAAGATATATAGATGTCAGCTATATAACTAAATTAGGGTTGCTTATGGGCTACAAGCAAGTTGTCTGTGAGTTGACCAAAACAACATAGCCTACTATTTAAATATGTTAAAGTACTCATTTAAATTTTTTTTTACCCAAATCTATTTATGCTAAAGCCAAACCCTTTTGTTTTGTACAAAGTTGTAGTTGTCTTACCTTTTCCACCCATACACCAAATTGAGTGAATAAATTTTGGATTAAAAAAAGAAAAGCTTAAATTTGTTCAATTTGGTTGGGTTATGTGGGTTCCATTCTACTTGGGTCTATTCTAACTGAGTTGGAAATTTTCTTGCTTTTAGGCTCTGACAATTATAGCCTAAAATAAAATAAATGTCTAATCACGTAATCTAAAACAATAATTTGGCTACTATTAGGCTAGCGCAAGGGCTCAGTACAAAGCCCAAATTCAAATATTGAATTATATGTTTAACAATTATATGTTGGTTGATAATATGATTGAAAAATTCAAAATTCTCAATTAAATAAATTCAAGAAACAAACTTTATTATTTTTTTTTCTTTTTTTTTTTCTCAAGACTTTAAAGCCAAAATTTTAAATTTGTGTATTCTCACCTTCTCCCTTTTTATATATTTATTTATTTTAAGCAAAGCATCTACAATACAAGCAAAGCTTTCCTTCCATGAAGTTGGTCGTTACTCACCTCATATACCGTTGAGACTCTACTTAGATCATCATCTTTGTCTTTATCATAGCTCTCATTGATCAAGAGCATTACATCATCATCCATTGCAAAATACCCTCCTTAGAAGGGAAAATTTATTGTTTGTACAATAATTTTCTTAAATATTACATATGCATAAGGAGAACTATCTATTTATAGTATAAGATAAGAATAAATATATAACCATATTTTGTAAAGACAACAATGTTTATTAATTTTTAAATCTATTATTGCAATGCATTTAATATTGTGAGATATTGGAAAATATTCAACAACCAATTTTTTTAAATATTACTTATAAGGTACTTTATGTTAACTATATAAAACAAGAGCCATACAATAATTATGTCTTATAGCAAGAAACACATGCAAATACTAATCTTTGATCTTTTAGGAATTAATAAAAACAAAGAGACTCAATACTTATTATCTTGACATAAGTAACAAAATAAACATATTATTCAAACTTATGCATTTAGTTCTATTTAGATTAACTTTAATTCAAGTTTACTCAAATTATAGAAAAATTATATTTTTATTTTTACTTTTCTAACTACAATTCTTTGATATAGACAAGAATCATGAAATTTTATATTATTTAAATGCTTTGTATAGAGTTGAAATAGATTCCAATGTCAGTACACATTGGTTGTTCGCATTGCCCTAGTTTGACCTTTTTGTTAGTATTTGTAAAGTTACAATTCATGGAAATAAAGACAATCTTTTTTTGGGTTTAACCTACCAACTTGGAAAGGCACAAAAGCTTCATTTTAACAATTCTACATCTATGAAAACTAAATCTAGAGAGGATGGTCACTTGTGCCTTCTTTAAATTGAGCAAAATACTATATTCATTTCATTGAAAACTTCATCTTATATATACTTGGATGATAGGGAAACATTTTGGCTTTTCTAATAATATTGAATAATTAACTTACAATTCTTGTGGTTGAATTCCTAAGTTTCATGTGGTGACCACTTTTTTTTTTTTTTTTTTTTTGGCAACAAAGGTGAAGTTAGAAAATAAATTGAAGAGGGGTAAGACATAGGAAGTAGTTTCTAGTGGAAAGATAAAATGTTTATGTAGACTAGTGATAAGTACAAATTTGAAGCTAATCCTATACATTTAAAGCTAATTCCTTGGGGAATGATCAAATCCCTATCTTAGAAAAAATAAATAAATTATGAATTCAAGGGCTAATATGAGGCTTTGCCACTATTCTGCCATCTCATCTAGAACTAATTGATATTCAAAGAGGAATACTAAACTTTCAATTGGATTTAATATTATCCATATATTTACATCATCTCGACTAGCATCAGGTTCAAAATGGTGTTTCTTCGTGTTCCTCATTGTTGTCAAAAAATCAACTAGCAGATTACCTGACAAAACCACTACATCTCAATCTCTTTCTTTCTCTCAAAACCAAGATTGGACTCCCCAATCAAAGCTCCATCTTGCAAGGCATGTTAGTAAAAGATAATATTTATCCTTAATTTAAATATTAATATTTATTTATATTAGTTTGAATTAAAGTAGGAATAGACTTGTATTTGAATTAGAATAGATGATAGAGTTTGAATTACAATAGGAATAACTGTTCTTTATTTAAATACTCATCAATCATCAGTATAAGGTAGTGTCATATTTTCTCCATCTTCTTCTTTCTTAATAAAAGAATGTTAAAAAAAAATTATACTTATGTGGATTGAAAGAAAAAACAATTGAAATTGAAAAAAATGTTTATCTTAAAAATTAGAAACAATTTTAATTTTTTATAAGTTTCTTTTTTATCAATAAAAAAATAGTATATACATATGCAACAAATATATTTGTTTTTAAAAAAATCTTTGTGACAAAATATATATTTATACATGTGTATATATATAATTATATATATGTATGATCTAATCATTTGTTATATGTTCATAATCTATTTAATAATAAAATATTATGACACTACATATCTCTCACCAATTATTATATATATATATATATGTTAGAAAATACTTGTTGTAAAAGAGCAAATCTTCTAACAATTTAAAATTTTATTTTTTTTCATGATGGAAGATCATCATTATAAAATATTATAAATAGTAAATATATTTTTCAAAAATTATTTAGGAGTTAGTAACGAAAATTATTCATCACTAAGTCATCAAAAATAAATATGTGAATTTGCCTATGTTAGGATATTGAGACTTGTTTATATGTGGCAATTGTTCCTTTTTATGTTGGCTATAGAAGTCTTTTTAGATAGTGACTTTCTCTCCATTGAACATCAAGGGTTTTGTTTGTCAATCGGGAGTCACAGGTACATCTAAAGAGGTTGGCATATGGCAGGTTAGGCTTATTTGAGGTACAAAAGGGTTTAGTATCATTTTGTACTCAAAAGTTCTAAAATGATTTTTCAAAAGAAGCAGCGGTCGTTCAAGTGGTTAACCCTACTCAAGTGGACAGCCTACTCAGTAGTAAGGCCCACTCAATGATGCTCAAGCAGTGTAAGTTTGCCCAAACGTCATGACAGTCTACTGAGTTAGAAATGGATTTTGGATGAATTTCACTCAAACTTTATTTGGAAACTTAAGATATTGGTTGGACTTTTGCTATAATACCTCCCTAATAACCCCTTGAGGTTAGAGATCTCACTTTAGTTGAGAAGGTTTCATTGACAAGATCATTTTAGATCTCAAAGAGAGAAAGCCTAAAGTGTCACACCATTCTCGATCTCTCATTCAAGAAGTTGATCTTTGAATCATGGGTTGAAGACTTAATCCCTTTGGAATGGTTGAATACGGACGTGAATGAAGTGTAGGTGTTGGAGAGTAATATTAGGGTAAAGCGACCAAGTAAATTGTGTAACTTGATTTCAAATAGTGGATTTAGATTAATAGGTCTTAAAACTCATGGTTTTTTATTTCCACAGTTGTGGGGTTTTCCACATAAAAATCTGTGGCTCATTCCATATCTTTATCTTCCTACTTATTTTATTTGATGACATTGATATCCTTTGATGGATTAGTTAGTTTGTTATTGAGGTTGCTAGGTTGGTTGTCTTGGAGGTTATGGTAGTTATACTTATAACCAATTATTGTTTCCCTAACTTCTCTCAAGATATATTTTGAATATTAATAATCATATTACTTTATCCCTAACTAATCACAAGATATTTCTAAAAGGTAAAAATCAATTTAACCCATTCAGTTATTTGAGATACCCCTAATATCTATTGGGTTAAAAGAATTTGGTATAATATATAAATATTTATTTAAAATTTTTTAATCACCTATTTACCCCTTATGGGTGTTCTCTATGGAATTTTGTGGTTTTTCAATTTTAACTATATTTTTTGTTCCTTTTTGCTAGTTTGTCTTATTTTGTGAAAGTGTAGGCATTCTTGTGATACAAACCTATACAAGGTGATTGTTTAACCTATACTAGCTTAGTAAGACATTTGAAATCTAAATTCTTATCTTTTCTTAAAATTTAATTATGATTAGTGCAAGTAATGTATACCTAGGCATCATTTTGATCACATCTTTTAAGTTATTGAGCTTGTATATAGTCTTCCTTATCATGTTTTATTTAGAAAGCCCATAATTTTGTTCCTTTGATCATTTTGTAACATGTTAAGGTTAAATAGGGAAGACAACAAGTTAGATACAATTCTAGCTCTTTTATAAAAAATCCAAACAATATGAAATTTCATATTCTCTTGCTATACAACATATTTTATTTTCAAAAGAAATACTAACACAGAAGGCAAACTAGGGCAATGCCAACAAGTAATCTATACAACACATTGGAAACAATTCCAACTATTATATAAAGCACTTAAATAATAAAAATTCATAATTCTTTGTCTATATAAAAAATTGTAGTTAGAAAAGTAAGAAAAGATAAATGTTCTATAATTTAAGTAAGCTTGAATTACAGGTAAAGTTAATATAATTGAATCATATGTTTGATTTTTCTACTCATGTCATGATGTTAAGTATTGGGTTTCTTTGTTTTATTAATTGCTAAAAGCATCCAAAAATTATATTTCATGTGTTTTTCGGTAAAAACATAATTGTTCTATTAGTTCTTGTTTGTTGGCATAAAACATAATTATTGTATTGGTTCTTGTTTGTTAGTATAAAACATAATTATTGTATTGGTTCTTATTTATATAGTTAACATAAATATTTATTGGTATAAAAAATAATTGTTGTATTAATTTTATTTTATAGTATAAACATAAAATATTTTATATAAAAAAAAAAAATTGGTAGCTGAACATATTTCCAATGTCTCACAATACTAAAATGCATTATAATAATAAATTAAAAAATAAATATATGACATTATTGTATTTATAAAAAATAGATATATATTTCTTCTTATCTTATATAATTATTTTAGAAAGAAATGGTTCTCCTTATATGCATATAATAATTATGACAATAATAAAGTTACAAATTATAGTACAAAAATAACTTTTCACTTCTAAAGAGGATATTTGGTTAGTGGTGATGATGCAATGCTTTTGATCAATGAGAGCTATGATAAAGCCAAATATGACATCTAAGTAGAGTGTCAATAGAACTTCATGGAGGGTAGACTTTGCTTGATTTTATTTATTTTTTTGTTAAAGAGAGAAAAATAACAATACGAACAATTATGATTACCTTAAAATTTTTTTTTGAGTCTTGACAGAAAATATATATATAAATCACTCATAAGATTGTTTGTTGAATTTGATTAGTTGAAAATTTTGAATTTTCAAAATATATTATCTACTGATGCATAATTGTTAAGCATAAAATTCAATATTTGGATATGGGTTTTACATTGATCTCTTAGGCTAGCCCAATAGTAGAAAAATTATCATTTTAGATTATGTGATTGGATATTTATTTTATTTTAGGCTATACTTGTTCAAGCCTAAAAGCAGACAAATTTCCAACCCAGTTAAAGTAGACTTAAATAGAAGAGAATCCATGTAACCCATCGAAATTGAATTGACTTAAGCTATTTCTTTCCAAAATTTATTGGCTCATTTTGGCATATTGGTGGAAAAGGTAAACAACTAGAACTTTGTACAAACAAAAGGGTCTGGGTTTAGCATATATAGATTTGGGTCAAAATCCTATTATATGAGTTTAACATATTTAAATAATGGGCCATGTTTTGGCTAACCCATAGGCAACCTGCTTGTAGCCCGTCAACAACCCTAATTTAGATATATAATGGTTTCACTTTAGCCCTAGGTTTTCTCTTAGCAATCACCCCTCAATAGCCACATTTGACATTTCTCACCTTCTCAACTCACAATCTATGTTACCCTAGGTTTTCTCTAAGCATAATTCAAGCTCCCAACCAAATCACAAATAAAGCCTCTCTTGTCACTATCCTTACACTTATTGTCAATCTATCCATTTTCTTCATCACGTTTTCTTCATTTCTCCCCTAAAGAAATTAGGCTTTTACGTTTTGGAGATTTCCTTTCTATGTTATAGTTGTGAATGGTTGTAATCTTTGTTATCAGCTTATTCCTCAATGTAACACCTTGGAGAAGGTAAGCCTTTGCAACCTTAAAGGGTTTAAGTGGTAATCTTGTTAAGTTTCTTGCTTTTGATGTTAATCTTTGATGAAATTTATAGGAACATAATTATTTCTTCTTGGGGCTATCTTGGCTTTAAAGGTCAATTTATGTTGGAATTAGAGTGCCCATTTCATTTAAAATTTTGGATTATTGAAATTTCAAGGATTACCTTCAATTGGGTATTTGGTAAAGAATATTTTTATGCTTTATTTAGTTCGTGATAGAAAGTGGGAAGAGAAAGAAGAAATAAAAACTTTCAATTTAAAAAGAGTATTATTGTTTGCAAGACTTAACAAATGAAGTCAAAAAATTAAAAATTTTGTTTTTCTTTTTTACTTTTGCAATTTTCTTAAAAGATAGGAGTATTTCTTGGCAAATAGGGCATATCACCTGAAAATTTGGATTAAAAATGTGTTCCTCCCAAGTTTGAATCCATTCATGTTTTATATTATTATTATTATGATAAAACATAAATAATGAGCACATTAATTTAATTGTAATGTATGTTGTAGTATGAATGGGAAATAATGATTAATAAATTCGAAAATAATTACTAAGAATAATAAAAAAAATTATAATATATAGAAAATACCCAAAACCCCATGCCTTTCATTTCTTACCTTGTCTTTGCAACAAGAACTTTTTGTTTACCTTCTCATTTCCTAGAATTTTGAGGTTATATATCATTATGATAAAAATAAAAAAATAATAAAAAGACCAATTAAGCATAATAAAAATGATATTTATCTAGAGAAAAAATATTAATTTTTCATATCATTATGTAAAACTAATGAAAGGAAAAGGGAAGTTAAATATTAGATTTAATGTTAGAATTGATAATGGAATTTCTTTTGAAGATTATAAAAGTTGAAAAGCTCTAATTTTAAGATATGATGACATGAAGACATAACCCTTAGTGATATGAAGATTTGGGCTTCTAATGAGGTTTCTTACTTACAACTTATTTATGCAACCATTTGCTCCATTTATGTATGCCAGTAAGATAATATTTAGATTGTTATAAGTTTTTTTTGACAATTTGCCTTATTTGATCAATATATATGTTAAGACCTAGATTATTGTTTCTTAACCGTACAAATAAGTACCTTTGCTTACAAAGATAAGTACAACGTAAAAAATATTTTCATCCTCTTGTATTTGTTCTTTGTAATAAATGATAATACTTTCTTCAAATTAATTTTATGTCTAATGTGTTCCATTGAAAATATAGTAACTTACATATATAAAAAATAAAACAAATTACAAAGAGATTATATATTTCTTCCTATTAGATAGAATGTTCCCCTATAATTATTGAGATTGATCCTGTTAATATAAGTTAAAATTATTATTATTATGTTTAAAATTAATCATGATCTATAAATTAGTGCCTCTATAAGATTAGAGAAAGTGCATGAACACTTAGCTTATATTGAAAGAGAGTGAACCTTGAAGTTGATAACAATTTGGTGACAATGTGGGTTATTTGATCTTGAGTTGAAAGATACAAAACTTGAAGTCAAAAAACTCTATCTTGAAACCAATAAGTTTTATGTGATTTTTAATCATGATATGATGTTGAATAGGTTATTCCAATAGTATCACACCATAAAAGTTGAATAAATAAATATTTGGTGCTTAACCAAAGCTTTATTAAGTCATTGATTATTACTTACACGAGGACCATAAACTTAGGATTGAGCAAAAATAGATAAAGCCTTCCTAATTTGAATATTTGAAATTTTTATTTAAAGAATTTCAAATATTTTTTAAGAACATTAAAAGTTCACCAATTGATGGTATAGGCTAATAATATTATCAAACTTAATTCTTTATAATTTGCTTAAAATTAAATTGTTTGAAATGCTTGAAAACAAGTTTAGGTGACAAAAAGAAGTTTTTTTTAGTTTAAAAGAAACCAAATGATTACTCTGGCATTAGTACCTCGATACTTGCACTCATTTTAATAGCAACATCTTTAGTTTAAAATATCCTATAAGAGATTTTAAAGAATTTTTAAAAAAGATAATAGTGCAATATTCAAGAATCTTTTTTCTTTGCTCACAACACGTTAATAAAGTTTGTTTGGTGTAGAATTCGTATTGGTCTCAGTAATAGTTTTAAATGTGGTTGTTTCTATTTGTAATCATATGATAAGAATTTGTGATATTGACAATTCTAATAGAAATTAAAATAGTCATTGTGTATTATGATAAAATTTCAAACAATTATTTTCATTCTTGTGTTGACATTAAAGAATTTTAAGGGTTATATGTATGGATTTTATTACTTCAAAACTCACAATAGGAATAATACAATGTTACACTATGCATGTTTAAATTCTTCCCGTGAAGTTGTTAATAGTTCAATCTCTCTCTTATTTACTTCGATTATGTTTTTTTAAAGAGGTTTAGCATGTGTGGATTTGTGTGTGTATGAACATTTTATGCTCATGATTAAGCTTAATATTTTTTTCTTTTAATTTATAAAAAATGACATATTTAACTTTTCATTTTTCTTTAAATGAAAAATCATTTTTTTTTTTTTAATTTTCATAATGTAGGATTACTTCTTACAATTGTAAGTACAATGGCATGAGTAGAGTCAGAACAAGTAAGTGTTTTAAAGTTTCAATTTTATTAATGTTTATTGAATGATTTTTTACTCATTTGTTTATATTTTTTTGTTGTAATAGTTTTAAGTTATAATATTGGGGATTAGTTTGTTCAACTAAACTATGAAATCATTAAATGTTCTTTTCATTTTATTTCATTTGACTTTTATAAGTTGTTTGATAAAAAATATATTTTTTTATAGTTTATATCTTATTCTTGATGAAAAAAAAATTGATATCTACAAATAATTTTAACTGTTATATGTGTAGTGTTGGATTTTATAGAAAATTGTTGGATAAGGTACTATATTAGCTTTGGTTTAAGAAAATTTTCACTTAAGATACTTGAGCCTATGGTGTTAGATTAATTGACAATAACTTGTCATTTATATAATGATTAACACATCTACTTCCATATATGCATGAAACTAGCTAGGAATGATGATGCAGTAAAATACAGGACTTCCTTTGAATTATTTTTACGCATGTAGTAAATTTTTATTAACAAATCAAATCAAACACAAAGAATTCCTAGAAGAATGAAGCTCACATATTAACCATGATGTTCTTATTGCGCATACAAGAATAGATGTAATGTAACTTCTTTATTATCATGTTTTGTATAGTGCATTTTGTTGAATCAAAGATTTGAGGAGCTTTATTTTTTGCAAGAACTTCAATAAGATTTGAGTAATTTTTAATTTTTTAAGTGATTCATTTTTTCAAAGGTTTAAATTCTTTTGTCTTAAAGTCACACAAATGATACATATTCTTCTGAAAAATCTTCAAATTAGATGAGTTAGAAAATAGGCCATGAGTATTTTAAAAATTATGTTTGAAAGAAACTTTTCTATAGTGGTCTATGGACTCATACTTGAAACTTCATTGCACCAAAACATTTATCATCCCCTTTTCTATTACTATGTCGACAATAAATCTTTATGCATGACCGAAATTAATAATTTCTTTACTTCATGGGTTTAGATCATAAAACATGTTTTCAAGTTTCCGTAATAAAAATGGGGTGGGTGTAGTGTATTATTATTGAGGTTATATTTGAGTTTGTTAACATGTTATTTAAACAAAAAATTTGGTGGTTATGTCTCATTTGTATTTGAAAAAAGAGATTTAGTAGGGATCTTCAAATGCATCTACAACATTCACTAGCTCCTTTAATGTCTCATTTGATCCACAAATTGCAAGTAAACAAGTAAATAGTGAGTTATGTGTGAAACATAATCACCAAGAGCATGTGCAACTTCATTAGTACTAGAAATTACACAACAATAACACTTCTCATTTCATCTGTTTTTCTCTTATGGTCTTTATCTATCTTTGCGAACTAGCCAAATTGTACTAATGCTAATTTTCTTAAATTAAACCTATCTACACATGAACCACTTGCTACCTTCTTTCTATTGAACAATATGTCCTTAGGTTTTTGAAATCCCTATGTTGGAGAGCTTTCATCCAATTACTCAAGGAAGTCATAGGCTTCATAGGGATCCACATTTATAAACCACATATTACATATTATTTCATCAAATTGGTGCATTTATTAAGAAATTTATCATTCACCATAACTCAAATCAATTAATCGAGCATAGATTGATTAAGTACCAATATCTTTCACAACAATCATGTAATTAGTGATATATTTTCATTCGTTTTTAAACCCATAAATTCCTTTCTAAGAGTAGATGTACATTTTAAGGGAAAGTATTTTTTCAAGATCACCATTTGACTATCAAGTCACATTGCAAAGGAAAAACATTTTAAATGATCGATAACATCTAATTCCAATTCTACTCTAAGAATCTTCCACATACTTCTTCATATTCCTTATGGTCTATATGACAATTTTGCCTTCTATAACTAGGAATTACGAGACTAGTTGGATCATATTTGGCTAAATGAAGAAGGGTTGGGCATTGTAAGCTATGATAGTGTAAGAGTTATCTTCTTATTGAAGTTATATCTTACTATAATATTAACGTAAAAAGTTCCTTCTTAATATATGCAAGTTACAACTAATGGGGTTGCATTTAAGAACTAGAAAGTCTAGATTAGGCTCTAGGGACTTCTTTGATTACTAAGTCTTTCCTTTGGTGAATTGCTAAGTGTCCTTTATTTTATTTATTGTTGATTTCTCTTTGCTAGAATTGCTGTATATGATGAAAAAAAATATTTTTTATTCTTTTATGACAATTTAAAAAAGAAATCAACCATAAGATAATGGGGGAAAGAAGCACATAAATAATAATTAAAATATAAGATATATGAATAAAATAGAAGAAGAAAAAAGACATAATAAAAGGAGAAAGCAAAATACCTTTGCTTCAAACTAAACTTCATTAAATATCATATTGGTTTTATTCATAATGATGGTGTATTAATATTTATAATAAAATCAAGAATACAATTCCTACTGAGTCTAGAAATCTATTTGTTTTCGACAACAAAAAGATTTTAGATTTCAGTACAATAACCTCTATGTTGATGAAATGAATATCAATAAGTTTGGCCCAAGGATCATGTGTCAAACTAGTAATTTATACGTCTTTCAACAATATCATTAGAATAATATATGTATGTATGTATATATATCAAAATTTTCTTGTACAACGTAGAAAGTATCTTCTAATTCGCTCATTTCAATTTATTTCTTAGTTGTTTTTACTTCATTTTAAACCAAAAAACCAACTACGTTGCTAAAGGAAGGTAACTTAAAGTTCGAACTTTCTTTTTTTGATGTTCATATTTGCTAATAACTTGACAAAAAATAGGCCAACAACAATGTTGAAAATGCATTGCAACTTTTCTTTTTTGGTTTTTCATTTTAGTGATATTAGGATTTACAATAAGGACATGTTACTATTAGATTTTGTTGATATTCAAATTTGAGGAGATAAATCCTCTTGGTTTTAGAATGTCTTCTCTCTAGAGATATGGCTTCACTTAAGTTGGTTCTAGGGGACATGACTTATTCCAAGAAGTGAAAGGGGATATTATGTTCAGTTATTATAGTGAAGGGTGCGGTTAGAAAACCAATCATTGAATTTAATTTATATTATTTAATTTTTTAATTTATGACTAGTTGAGTGTTCTTTGTCAAAATTGCTGACTAGCTACATAAAGGGTTGCATAATCTATTCCATTTCTTGTATCTTTAAGGTAATATTGATACTGCTTGAACTATTGTTTCCTAATAATTCTATCATAGATATTAATCTTCTTTATTTTCATTATCTAGGTTAGCCCATTCTAATTTGAAGTTCTTGATGACCACCCTTCAAAATGTAAACCATAATGGTACTCTAAGTTCCAAATACATTGCCTCATGTGTTCCAAATATTATGATATGTAAAGGCTACCATATACTACACAAAGGCTAGTTGACTATTTTCAATAACTTGAGGTTTTTTTGTTGTTTTATTAGTGTTATAGGAATATAGAGAGGAGCATGGAGTTGTATTGGGTGAAAGAAAAACTCTAAAGACAATGATAGGGGGGCTCCATGCACAAGGTTGGTTCAATATAAAGGTAGTTGTGGGCTTGAGAGACTATGGAGGTTGCTTCCTAACGATTTTACCAACATGAATGAGGTGGCTTGCCATGAATATGGTGTGCGGATGTAGTGCCTATGTTAAGGGTGATTTTCTATGTAGAAAGTGAAGGTCGTGGATGAGAGAGATGGAGTTTTGAGTTGCTTAAGTGAAGAAGGTGTGTCTATGGGGATCTTGTGACTAGGTTTTTTCGAATGTTGCAAGTGGAAATACCTTTTTTTTTTCTTTTTTCTTTTTTCGTTTTTATAATAATGGAGCCTATGGTTAGAAAGCTTTCTTTTCTTCTCCTCCTTGTTATGGTACATTCATAGCCTTCTCCTAGTGTTGGTGATGATCTTTACAAGAAGTGTTGAAGTTCTTAGCCAAACATGGGTGTTCCACGGGGTAAGGCAGACATTGTATGAGGGTCTTTCTAATACCATGAAGGGTGATGAAGGTTATTTGGGCATGGGTACATTAGGTGATAATGGGCCTCTGGTATTTGGGTTACAAGAAGAAAAGTTTCCAACTTTCCATGGGGTCACGTGCTCTCCATTTGCATTTATATTTTTATATAGTGTATATAACAATAATAATTATTATCATGTCCTAATAATATAAATATCATGATTACATTATTTTTACTATTTTATTACATTCTGAACTGAAAAGTTGACTAAAATGATATATGGTTGTAGAATATATATATATATATATATATATTGAGATAGAAGGATAAATCATTGCAAGTTATGATAATGTAGATCCTACTTTGCATTTTCCAAATATGATCAAATTTAAGCAACAAAAGTTTCTTTTGATGGATGATCCAAGATATTTATTTTGAAATTTATGAGTTATAAAGATAAAGTTCACAAGTGCCAATTATCTATTGTATATTTTCCAAGAAGGGTGAAATAAAATTAACCAAATTTTTTTGAGGAAGGGCATGCATAAGACAAATTAATGCTTTAAGCTATATAAAAGGTTAAGTTACTATATTCTTATAGAATCAAGTTAGCGTCTTGAAATCACTTTGAAAATTGTTGGTTGTTCACTTGGTAATCAACTCTCTACATGGTGAATAAAAAAGGAACTTGTTGCTCTTAAAAAAAAAAAAGGATTGTAGATTGTAGCTATTCTAGGTTAGTTTATTGTAGTAAATTGTCATGCCACTCAGTTTTTAAACAAATTGCATTGCTTACAGCGATAAATGTGAGTAGGAGAGCAAAACATATTCAAGGATGTTCCAATACAGCTTTCTATTAACATGTTGAGTGCTCTCACATTTATATTATGGTATTATTCACTGTTGTGAAGGATCTTATGGATTTGGTTTTTGAATGCAAGTTACCCACACCTCATCGAAATAAATGCTTCAAATTCCATGTGCTCATTCCTTCTGTATATAATCCCTTAGTTTTTTTATATATATATATTTATGTTACATGCATTGATTAGCTATGTAGATGGTAAGAAAATTTCATCCCATACCTCTTTGATATATTCTTACTAAAGGGGAAAAAATGATCCTTCTTTCACTAATAGACAAATTAAATTACTAAAAATTATTGGTGAAAGGGTTATAGGCCAAAAACATTTTGGAAAAAACCTTAAAACCCTTGAAATATAATAAAAAGAGAGTAATGGTCAACAAGACCAGGAAGTTAATTTCTCTCATGCTTTAAAAAATAGTAACTAGTTGACAAATGCTTCATTATTATTATATGTGGATTTATAATTCATTTTTTTATTATCTAGTCATTAAATAGTAATATTGTAATGGCATTCAATGTTCTACCAAGTATGTACACTACAAGAAATAGGATTTTTGGTGACGGTCGCCAACCGTCACCAAATTTTATATATCCGTGACCAAAACCTATTGTCATGGTCTTTCGAAACCGTGACCGAGCGTCACAGTATGAGGTGCAACTAAAGGTATTGGTCATGGTTTCCTAAGTGATCGCGACCATATAATTTCTTTTTTTGTGACGGCCATACAAAAACTATGACCAAAAAGTTCAGAATACTTTGCTATTTATTAAGTTGATTTAGTCACGGTCAGGTAATAAACCGTGACCATAAGTTTACATTTAGTCACAGTCATTTTTATTAACTGTGACTATAGACATACATTTAGTCACGGTTAGGGCATCGACCTTGACCATAAGGTCACATTTAGTCACAATCATTTTATTAACCGTGACTAAATGTAGACTTATATGATTAATGTAAACTTATGGTCACGGTTAATGCCCTAAACCGTGACTAAATGTATGTCTATAGTCACGATTAATAAAATGACTGTGACTAAATGTGAACTTATGATCACAATCAATGCCTTAACCGTGACTAAATGTATATCTATAATCATGGTTAATAAAATGACTGTGACTAAATGTGAACTTATGGTCACGGCCAATGCCCTAAACCGTGAGTAAATGTATGTCTATAGTCATGGTTAATAAAAATGACTGTGACTAAATGTAAACTTATGGTCACGATCAATTACCTAACCGTGACAAAACTGATTGTATGGTCACGGTCAATTCATTAATCGTGACTAAATATAGGTATATAGTCACGATAATTAAGTGATCGTGACTGAAATTAATCATATGATGGCCGCTATCCCCAAATTTTGGTGATAGTTCATTATTGAGTGTGACTAAAAGTACACTTATGGTCACAATTTGTTAGTGGTCGTGACTAAAATTTGTTATATTTGGATATTGGTTTTTTATAAATTCAAATTTCCGAAACCTGTTATAAACCCAAACAAACCCATTTTATACTTGTATATGCAATTAAGCAATTAAACCAATTTCAATATATTACAATCAATTATTCCAAGCTAGTTAAAAACTTATATATCAATATAAGTCATTAAATAAAAAAAACATAATATAACAAAAAAAAAAAAAAAAACCAACCAAACAAAAAAACAAAGAGATTCAAATTTAGTTTCACATTCTAACATAATAAACAAATCAACCAACCAAACATCACATAATAGTCATAGAAAGTAAAAACAATATAGGAAAATCTATCATATAAATAAGTAGCATAGTTTTCAAAAAAGTTAAGAGAATCTATCATATAAAGATGTAGCAAAATCTTCAAATTTTTACTGCTTTTGCTGAAATTGTTGCATCATTTGAATCATCTGTTCTTGAATTTGTGCTTGCATTTGTGCTTGCATTTTTCTTTGCATTTCCATCATTTTTTCTTCAAACTCTTCTTTCACTTCTTCTCGTGTCTTCCTTTGAACTTCTATCAACTTCTCTTCAAATGTTTCTTTCACATGCGAGAGTTCATCTTTCACATTTGAGAGTTCTTCAGTTGCAGGTGTAAACTTTTGTTCTACAACTGTTAGCATCTCTTGGGCGTTTTCAAGTTGTGTTGAAAAAATAACTCTTGATCGCCTTCTACTAGTAGAACCAAAGACTGAGGTAGGAGTAGGACCAAATCCATACCCTCGAACATGACCATGCCTCTCCGGACCCATGACTTGAGTATATATCTCATCTACATATGTAAATGCTACAAATGTAGATGCTACAGATGTAAATGATATAGATGTAGATGCTCCAGATGATGCAGAAGTAGAAGAAGATGTCCCCTCAGGTTGGGATAGTAATTGTTGAAATTGATCTTGGAATTATAAAAATAAAATAAAATTTGTTAGACTTTTAAAACAATTTAGTATGAGGCTATGATTGAAATACAAGTATTAAAATTTATTTACTTCATTACCATAATCTCCTTAGAATGATCATCAACAGGCGTCCCATCTTTTCTTGTGTGTGTCAGTGCAAACATCTCAATTCTATTAGGCTCACTTCGATCCTCCTTCTTTTATGCCTATTCTTATAAGTAAAACAATTGAGTTATTTATGATGAATTATTTATGTACAAACAAATAATATTAATAATAAATTTCCAACCTGTTCATATCGAATTTGAGCATAACTTTTTGATCCTGATGTATTCTTTATCACTTGCTTTGCCCTATTTGCCTTGTTTTTTTTTCTGAGATATCCTACATCAATTAAAAAATAGCAAGTCACCTATATAGGTAATAGAAACATAATAAAAGTTATATACATGAAGTATTAGGTTAGATATAACTAATAAATATCATTTTATGTGAATATGAGTATCATAAGATACATTACCAAGAAAATATCATTATCTTTACCTCGGCCTCAGGTGTACCCCAAAAGTGGATGAGCCACCTCCAATCATCATCCGATAAGTGTGGAGGTCGATGGCACAATCTCTCCTCATTTGTATTATAAGGGTTTTAATAATTGGCCTTCATTTTATTTCTATAGCTTCTAAACAAATTTCCACAACATTGCAGAATGTAGCTCTTACATGTTTCTTCTAATTCATATTTTTCTTTTATTGCATTAAAATGTCATGTATAAATAAGAGGTATCATTTTTAAACAATAACATTACAATTTAGATTGAATAGTAACTAGCATATACCAATACTAAGGCCTAAATCTTTTCCTTCACATCTTCGCTAACATGATTCCAATCTTGAACTTGGATGGATACATTGTGTTGAGATCGCACCAATGTTCCCATATAGCTTGACAATCTTTCATCTTTTCCATCATAAACAATTTTCCCTCTAGTATTTAATCGTGTAGTTTTTTTTCCCCCGAGTTTCATACTAAGTAGATCTAAGTTACGTGTTGAGCCACTGTCCTCTTTTTGCTAGAGGATGAACCTATTAAGAGTAATAATGAAATTAAAAGAAAAATAATTTACTTATCTTATATAAAATTATACATTAAAAACCTATCATTCAAGAAATTAAACATATGTAAACACATTTATCATATGTAAAGTTAAACATAATCTTTTTAATCATACCAACAACAGAAGGATCTGAAGAATCAGAAGGATCAGAACTACTAGGAGTAGTAGTTGCAGCAGGTTGTATGTCTAAGAGTTGTTGTAGATTGTCCAACTCATCTTCTGGAGACACTATTTGTACTCTTCCTCTTTGATGTGACATTTCCTACATAATAAAGTAAATTAGAAAAAGTAATACAAAATAAGTTACATAAATAATATGAAATAAATTACAATTTGTATATCTGGTAAGTATATATTTTTGTACTTACCAATATTATTAGCTACACATCATCTATATCATCATCATGAATGAATTCATTATCTCTTTTAACAATGTTTTCTTGTCGTGATAGTAGAACATCTGTTTGGATAGTTTCTCTTGCAATATCATTTCTATCCCAATTGATTATATCATTTTCAACCAACTCATGCACATCACGTTGACTATGAAGTGTTATAAGCTATTGATATGGCTCTAGATCATTAGTAGATACTTTTTTATTCATATCATAAACCCCTCGAGTTTGTATCTCTATAACAGTGTGCCAATTTTCCTCATTTGAATTTTGAACATAGAATACTTGTTTTGCTTTAGATGCAAGCACAAATGGTTCATCTGTGCATATGGTACATTCAAAATTCAAACACGTGAACCCATATTCATCCTTCTTTATTCCCCTTCCACTATTGATTACATCCCACCAATCACACTTGAATAAAAAAAACTCTATTTCCACCAAGGTAATGTAACTCAATTACATCAGTTAGCACACCATAGTAAGAAATATGACCAGGAATTGGGTTCTTATCTCTTGAACTTGCAAAGCTTGATACCTCTATGGTCACAACAACTCCACTATTTTGAGTTTTTTTTTTCCCTTTTCTCTTTCTCTTGTGTGAAATCTAAACCCATTAATGATGTATCCTCTATAACATGTAACTGATGTACTTGGTCCATGAGACAATGATAGTATGTGTTCAGAAATTAGACCTTCATGTCGTATTTTATAATCTATAGATTCAAATATAAGATGTTAATACATACATGTGTATTAAATAATAAAACAATTTATGTAGTGAATGAACTTACACGTTCTTCAAACCAACTAATGGATTCTCTGGTGTGAATCAAATCTACATCTCGTGCACGAATACGAGGCTTAACCTTTATAGATTGCTTATGCTCTCTGATAAAAAAGAAAAAATTAATTATAATGCTCACAAAGACCAAAATTAAATTTTTGTATGAGAATTAATATAAAGTTTTATTCAAATAAGTGTCTTACTCAATAAATGACGTCACTTCCTCACAATTAGTCAACACATATAAATCTGCTTGGGACCATTCTTCTATGCTAAGAACACGAGATGTTGACTTTCCTATTGTACGTCCCATGCATTTGAAAATGGTTAACCCTCCACCATTTGTTATGTTATTTTCAATGACATAATTTCTTTCTTCACGGCCATGCTTCATTTCAACATCATGCAAATATCTTCAACAAAAAGTTGTACATTCTTCTTCTATGTACCCCTCTGCAATAGAACCTTCTGGACGACTCTTATTACGGACATAAGACTTTAATGTACATAAATACCTATCATTCCACAACATGATAGATTTGTTTCATGAACTATACAAAACCTAATATACATGAGATTAATTGAATGAGAACATACCGCTCGATAGGATACATCCATCGATATTGCACTCGTCCAGCGACCTTTGCCTCACTTGCAAGATGAATAGGTAAATGCATCATAACATCAAAGAATGATGGAGGGAATATTCTTTCTAATTTGCAAAGTGTGACTATAATGTCATTCTCAAGGTGCTCTAATTGATCAATCTTTAACACTTTAGAACACAACTATTTGAAGAAACTACATAGTTCAACTATAACAGCACAAACATTCTTATGTAGAACTCCTCGAATTGCAAGTGGAAGGAGTTGTTGCATGAGAACATGACAATCATGAGACTTCAACCCAAATATCTTTATTTTATTCACTTGTACACACCGAGAGATGTTAGAAGCATAACCATCTGAAACCTTTACTTCTTTCAAAAATTTACAGAATTCTTTTTTTCATTTGAAGTTAGTGAATAGCATGCAGCAGCAATATAATCCTATTCCCTCTTTGTATGGGTGAAGTTGATCTCCGATACCCATAGCTTGCAAGTCAAGACGACTATTGAAGTTATCCTTCGATTTACCATCGATACTCAACAAGGTGCCAACTATACTATCACATATATTCTTTTCAATATGCATTACATCCAAATTGTGATGCAAATGAGGGTTTTCCATATGGCAATTGGAAAAAAATGTTTTTTTTTCCAATTGTGCTCAAGTTCAACATATTCTCTTTTTCTTTTGCTGACATCTTATTTTTTGATGTCTTCCCTAAAGTAATATGTTCCATTCCATCTAATTGATGTAGAACATCTTCCCTAGACAATTGTTTATGTGCTGCTTTATGCTCTTCATTCCATTAAAGACTTTTATCACATCGAAATCTATGATCAATTGGCAAAATTGACAATGACCATGTAACAACATTTTTGTCCGTTTTGTAATCGAAATGAAGAACAATCCTTATTAAAATAGGACAAGCAAATTCTTTTAGTACTCCAACCTGAAAGATTTGCATATGCAGGAAAATCATTGATGGTCCATAATATAGCTGCACACATACAAAAATTTTGTTTTGTTGAAGCATCATATGTTTGAACTCCAACGTCCCATAAGTCATTCAACTCATCTATCAATGGTTGTAAGTATATGTCAATGTCATTCCTAGGTGCAGTTGGACCAGGAATAAGTAGTGACAACATGAAGAATGTCTGTTTCATACACATCTAAGGTGGTAAGTTATATGGAATAAGAACCACAGGCCACATGTTGTATGAAATTGACATATTCCCAAAAGGATTGAACCCATTACTTGCTAAACCAAGAGGTTCTAGTGCAAATGAAGGGTGTACGTTATCGAAGTTTTTCCAAGCCAAAGAGTCCATTAGATGCCTCATCATCTCACCTTCCATGTGACCATCAACATGTCATTTCATGTGAGAAGCTGTCTTAGATGACATATATAATCTTTGAAGCCTTGGTTTTAAGGGAAAATAACACAAGACCTTAGCAGGAATTTTCTTTTTCTTTGCTGAATTAGTGAACTCATCTGTAGAATGATCATCACTTGATTTCCATCTAGAGACACCACAAACAACACACTCATTTGCATTTGCATGCTCTTTTGAATACGACATGCAATATGAGGGGCATGCATCAATCTTGATATAATGAAGGCCAAGGTCATGAAGTATTTTTTTTTTTTTTTTTTTTTTGCTTCATAATAGTTGCTTGGCAATGTCTCACCCTCAGGAAATGTCTCCTTCAACATTTCAAGCAACATTGTGAATGACTTATTGCTCCATCCATTAAGACAGTTCATATGAAATAATCTTATGATAAAAGACAACTTTGTGAATTTTTTACATCCTGGATATAGTTCCTGCTATGCTTCTCTTAAAAAATTGTAAAATTTGTTTGCATCCTCATTTGGTTTTTCAAACTCCTCATGCACATGTGGACTTATTTCAGATTCCTCATTTGGCATTGGCATTCCAAATGCATCATTTAACATTTCTTGCATCTCATCATGCATATCAGACTCATTAGTGCTAGTATTTGTAGGTTCGTAAAACTCATATTCCCCATGCATCAACCATCGCACATAATTTCTAGCTATCCCATTGTCCAACAAATGGTCATACATGATTTCTCACTTCTGCATAAGACAATTATTGCAACGAATTCAAGGACATGGGAGCATTTCTTTTCCAGGTGCATTGCTAAAGGCAAAGTCTAAGAACTCCAAAACTCCTTTATGATATTCACTACTTACTCTTGACTTCTACATCCAACTCTTATCTATTGTCATTTTTCTCGTACTTTCGCAAATTAAACCCTTCAGTCACATAACAATGAATCTTCATATCAACTTATAATGAATGTGATATGCTTTTTATCATCTCAAATTCCTATATTTGGTAGTGTTCCTATCCCATTTGGAAATACATAATCCCTACGAATCAATCACTAACATGCTTAGTTTCATTTTGATAAAATTTCAACAGCATTTCCCCATAGTTCTCCAAGTACACGAATTGGCTAAGGTATAAACATACAATTAGCTAGTTTAACTAAGCTGCTAACAATATGTCGCCCTCTCCAAATATACACCAAAAAGGAGAATCACTGTCAAAACTTATCAATATGCTAAAGCATAAGTGTGTGATTTCATAGATATTATGTATTTCCAAACTGTCCAAATGGACAATTCAAGCATCATTTGCAGACAATTCTACCAATCATATACAAAACATATAGGTTGAAAACTTGAATATGACCACAATAAATAATCATATCCACAATTCTACAACTTATATGTTTTTAGTATATGATAAAAGAGACATTTGTCAAGCAAGGATACTTGAACGGGATTTCTAAGGTTTTCTAAAATGAAAATGAGTAAATGATAAAATTAATGACAAATAATATTAGAAAATAAATAGATAAAAACACATAATGAGACTAACACATTCGATAATTTATAGAAATGAATTACTAATATTTCTATTGCATAAAATCAACGAGGGTTAGTTCACAGATAACAAAATTAAAATATAAAATCATAGATAATGTCTCACAATAGATGCAACATATGCACATCTTAGATCATGAAGTAACGAAAGGGTAAGGTATGAATAAGATGAAACAAAATGCAATAAACATGCTTAAAAATTCAGAATTGGCTAACAAGTATGCTCTCTAAAAAATTAGTCTAAATAAAATACCAAATGAGAAATTCTAATCCTAAGTGTGAACAAAATTAAAATTTGGACTTAAAATCCTAACTCTTTATTACACCACAAGTAGTTTTAAGAATCAAGATTATATTTTGGTATTATTCTCTTTTTTTTTTCAATAATTTTGATTTAAAATCGAATTATGAAAAGTGTACAAAGTTATAAGTATTTTCAAATTTTCAATATACACAAACTTGTAAGTATTTGGACATTTCATAATTTTCAAATTTGGGTACAAAACAAACTTCTTTTAAATATTCCTATTCTTTTTCTAGAATAGGTTTGATATTATTTAACAAAAATATAGAAAAGCTAATGTCATAAACCTCTAAATTTGTTCATTATGAATTTATTTTTATATTAAATTTATTCTCATTAATTATTTATTATATATTATTATTTTATGTATAAATGTACATAAATAATTAAAATTAATAAATATAAAAAATGAAATATTTTAAAAAATGAAATTAAAAAGATTTTATAAAGCTAACATATTTAAAAAACAAAAAACAAAAGAAGATAGAGATATTATAAAGGTGAGGAAAAATAAAAAGGAAAAATAATGTGGTATGGTGATTGACACGTGCCGAAGTTCTTATTTAAAAAAAAAATAAAAGATGACCTCATTTGTCTTATCAAAATAATAAAATAAAATAAAAAAGGAGTTTAAAATATTATTTACTTGTTTTTAATTCTCAAGTTTATTTTTTATTCTAATTAATTTTATTATAGTATGTTTATCATATAAAAAGGAATTTAAATTTACAATTAATTATAAAATATTTTCAATTTTCATAATAAAATATATAAAATTTTATTTAATGTTAATTTGAATACACTTCCTATTTTTTTGTTTATAAAATAAAAATAAATTTTATATAAAAAGCATAAATTTACCTTACCTTATATCTTTAAAAATTATTACAAAAAATTTTGAAATTTGAGGTTGATACATATACTTTTTTTAAAACTATTACTTTTTTAATATAAACCTCTAAAAGTTCTTATAACTTATATAAAAAATTATTATTATTTTCTGATTTTAAAATACAAAAAAATTGGCACTGAGTCATTTAATTATTTTTTTAAAAAATTCATAATATTTACAGTTTTAAAATATTTAAAAATTTTAAATTCTTAAATATTTAAAATTAATTAAATTTATATAAGTTAAACAAGTAACAAATTGATTGAGTTATAAATGGGTCAATTTATAATGGGAAAACTTTCTTTCCATCAAGGAGCCTTTTGGACCTATCACTGAATAATTTGAATCATTCTTTAGATGAGGAATTAAAGTTTTGATGGCAACACTTTAAAAGAAAGGGATGATAGGTGGAAAATCTTATGGTATTAATCATGGAGTATTTAATTCTTATCCATTTCCTGATTTGATTGGACGAAAATGGAAGATATGAACATGTTTTCATGCATATTAAAATCTTCTATGACATTAAATAAGGAAACTATATTTCATTATGCGTGAGAAAGAAAGAAAAAGAAATGAAAGTCATATGATATATGATGGCCCATTAGCATTGTCATTTAAGCCCATAAGTACTACCACATCTCAGATGGTATTTAGTTTGGCTATGCTTGATTTTCTTTTTATTATTTTTCTATTTTTGAAATTTAATAATAATAATAATAATAATCAACAATCAAACACATTCTAAGAAATTAATGTACATTAGAAATTAACTTAGAAATAGGTTTTCTTGTAGGTATTAAATGCATTATAATCCAACCAAGACAATTATATTTGTTGAAAGGACGTGAGTTTATTCCCTCAAAGAAAAAGGAAAGCATATTAATTTGAGAATGGTGACCACTGTGTGATGTGATTATGTGAGGAGGCAATGGGCACTGTAAGTAACATTCATGATGTAATAAGACAGTGGGCTATTACTGCACTTTCCAAATATTGGCACTCGCCAAGGCAAAGAGAGACAAAGGGGAGTAAGGATGAAGGAAAACCCCATCACCACCATCTACCTGATGCTGCTTTTGCTCCACGCCCATCTCTCAATCTGCAATGGGTTGGTCTCTGTCTTCGTTGTAGGCCTGAATTTAGTGAAAAATAATGAAATCGAAGCAATCCCCAAAAGGAATCGCGGGGGAGAGGTGGGGCAATGCTTGGGGGAGGAGATGGATTGGGAGTGGGAGAGAAACAGCAAGAGGGTTCTGGTGATGTAGAAGAAGTACATAAGCTATGAGACACTCAAAAAGGATATAAATTGCCTGTAGATGTGCTATGTAATCACCCTGAGATTGAACTTAATTGCGAGTATGGCCTCTATTGTTTATACTGCACCGCTTAGGTATGGTGTTATGGTGCAAAACTGATGGGATGATTTTGAATGGGCCATGACAAACCCACCCCTATTCAAAACTAAACCCCAATCCGAAAACCAAATCAACAAGTAGAAATAATCAAAACCCCAAAATCCAATCCATCTAGAGTGGATTTCAAATTTTGTTTGCACTCTTCCTAAAATCTCCCACCCTTGTGAAATACACCACCAAAACACAATCCAGATCCAAATAAACCAAAAATTCAAACCCAAGCCCTAAAGGACCTCCCATAAAAATCCAATTCAGAAAGAAAATAACTCAATCAACGGAGCACAAATTGGAACTTGAGAAAAAAAAAAGAGATTACCAAAAGTGAAAAAGGCAAAATCTCCGTCGTCGCGTACTCCAAATGTGGACTCCAGAGGGGCGCTCTCTTGCTCTGCCTCTCCTGTTATCTCCTTCTCTCTTCCAATTTTTAACTTAAAAAGTAAGCCATTTTTTCCATTTATTTAACCTATTTCGTGATATAAGTTGTTAGGCATTTGTTTGATTCTCAAAAATAAATAAAAAAATGAATGGAATTGAGGGATATAATTTTATCATTTTAATAAAATATTCTATAAAAATTCCACAAAAAAAATTGAAATAAAAATTAAGAAAAATAAATTTACCCATAAATAAAGCTAATTTATCAATTACAACTAATCCTATATATCATGGACATTACCTATTATAATTTCACATAAATTTTGTTTAATTTTTTAATCAATGATATTATTTCACCCTTTCAACTTTCCATTTCAATAAGAATATCCCAAACTATTAATTATAAAAGTTTTTACAACTTATATGATACTTTTTAGTGTGATTTAAAAACAATTTTTTATTTTTAATTCATGAAATAAAAAATTATTTTTAAAAGTATATAATTAGAAATTGTTTTATAAATATTTAAAATCTAAAGAAAGATATTTGTTCCACATATTTTCATAAACTTATTTTTAAATTAAAAAATAAAAATAAATTTTAAAAATAAATTTCAAACGTGCCTTTAAGGAAAATTCCAAACTATAATTTTTTTATTATTATAATTTTTTATTTTAATAAATAAATGTTGTTGGCAACATTTAGAAAAGTAAGACCAAGACTGACCTTTCTTAACGCTGAAGCATAAAATTAAAGATTAGAAAAAGATTAATTTAAATTTTATTCCTTTTGCAAACCTCAATAAAATTTAATATAATTTAGTGATTTAGAAAAAAAAATACACTATTTTCCAAAAAAAAATTATTATTATTATTTAAAAATCATAATTTTCTCTTGCTATCTCATTCTCTCTTCCAATTTTTAACTTAAAAAGTAAGCCATTTTTTCCATAAATTTTCTCCCATATTTTGATTATTTAACATGAGGGCATTTTGTCCAAAACAAATATATTTAGGGTTACAAAAATGAATGGAATTGGGGGATATAATTTTATCATTTTATCATTTTAATAAAACATTCTATAAAAATTCCACAAAAAATTGAAATAAAAATTAAGAAAAATAAATTTACCCATAAATAAACCTAATTTATCAATTACAACTAATCTTATATATCATGGACATTACCTATTATAATTTCACATAAATAAACCTTAATATTTTCTAGTTTACTTTTTTGTTTAATTTTTTAATCAATGATATCATTTCACCATTTCAACTTTCCATTTCAATAGGAATATCCCGGACTATTAATTATAAAAAATTTTACAACTTATATGATACTTTGTAGTGTAATTTAAAAACAATTTTTTATTTTTAAAATAAAAAATTATTTTTAAAAGTATATAATTAGAAATTGTTTTTATAAATATTTAAAATCTAAAGAAATATATTTGTTCCACATATTTTCATAAACTTATTTTTAAATTAAAAATTAAAAATAATTTTTAAAAATAAATTCCAGATGTGCCTTTTAAGGAAAATTCCAAACTATAATTTTTTTTTTATTATTATCATTTTTTATTTTAATAAATAAATGTTGTTGGCAATGTTCAAAAAAGTAAGACCAAGACCGACCTTTCTTAACGCTGAAGCATAAAATTAAAGATTAGAAAAAGATTAATTTAAATTTTATTCCTTTTGCAAACCTCAATAAAATTTAATATAATTAGTGATTTCGAAAAAAATACACATTTTCCAAAAAAAAAAAATATTATTTAAAAATCAAACATCTTCGAAAATATATATTTTTAAAATTGTGTATATAAAAAATAACTAAAAATATGTCAAATTTATTTTTTTAAATGATATATTTTTATAATATATTTTTTAAAAAAAATTAGTTTTCTAAAAATAATAAATTTTCACAATAACTATTAAAAAAAATAAGAACAAAAAGTTTTTCAAATATTATGGTAGAAAATAGTTTTAAAGGATATATTGGTCTCTTCATATTTTATATTCTCCCCATCAATTATGCAACTTTTATAGGACAAATCTAAATTTTTAGGTTCAACTGGGTCCAAAAGACACTTGTCCCTACTTCAAATACAATAAGAATTATTTATCATATATAAAATCAAAATTATTTTTTAATTTGCTAACTCACTTGCATTTAAACTTTTTATCAAATAATATCAATTTGAGCCATCATAATTTTAAACTAATATGTTAAACTTTATTTTACTTCTTATTAAAACATTAATCATAACAAGGAAATTAAATAATTTTAACTAAAGAAAAATAGGTAACACACTAATTTGTTTCTTAACTTAAAAAAAATATAATAATATAACTTTAAACTTTTTATAATTAATAAGAACTATTATTATTATTAATGATAATTATATATATATATATATTATCTAAAAACTTATAATAGGTAACCCCAAAATGGTTTAAAATAAATAATAGACTTTGGTCACGATTGTGTGAACCCTATGACCATAGGTTCAAAATATTTAAAATAAACCTCTATGCATTTGGTCACGGTCAATGTGAAATTTGTGACTATAAGTTCCCATACAGTCACGGTCAATCAATGGCGTGACCAAAAGTCACAAAATATATATATAGTGACGGTTTCACAAAAAACCATGACTAAAACATCATTTGTTACACTTTTTGTCACGAATGATAAAATTATGGTGACTAAAATTATTGGTGCCAAAATTTCCCTCCCTAAATTTACAAATAGTCACGGTTTCAAATAAATTTGTCACTAAAATACCCTCTCATCAATCCTTTTGGTGACGGTTGATAAAATTACCATGATTAAACATGTTTTTTTTCACCAAATTGATTAACACATATAGTCACAATTTTACTCTGGCCGTGACAAAATAATATCTTTGGTCATGAAATTTGTGACCGTGACTAAAGATTCGTCATTAAAAACCTTTTTTTTTTTGTAGTGGTAAACCATAATGAAAATAAACAAATTAATATGATGTCATATTTGATAATTAAATTTGGTTAATGCAATTTCATTGGAAAGGGCCTAATTAAATAGCTTGACGACATCATGTGTGGATATTTTTTCATGTAGGAAATAATTGTAGAAACGAGTCTCCTAACAACTCATGTTTGACTTTACCTATGAAATATCTTAAGTGTATGAGGTAATGCAAATATATTTTATGCTTGTAATAACATATTTTGTCTTATCTCTTTATTTTAGTTTCAAGGAAAAAAAACTTTTTCACTAGCCAAGATAGATGAATAGAGATATGGTTAAATCTCCTTTGTCGATAATCTTATCTTAGAGAGAGAAGAGTAGGCATGTGAATTGTGTGACATTTTTTTTAATAAATAGTAGAACTTAAATTTTGAACTAATAGAACATCCTTCCTACTTACAATAGGTTGGGTGACAAGTGCAACAACTATAGTTTTGAGAGTACAAATGATATATGAGTTCTCTTGTGAGGTTCTTTTATTATATTTGGATACATGCTAATAATTTTTTTTGTATATATTTTATGTGTTTGTGTAATTTAAAGTGCTTTTTAACTTTGACAATTGACATAATTTTTATTTTGAAAAATATTGGGATTTGTGTGTGTGTGTGTGTGTGTGTGTGTGTGTGTGTTTGTATTGTTTATATTTGATGTATTTGTGTAATCAAAGGTACTTTATATTTTTGAAACTCGATATGTAATTTTTGTGTTTAAAAAGTATGGGGATTTAGATTTTTACACTAGTGGATATAAAATTTTTAATGTATGAATTTAGTTACAAATTGAATTCGACAATAGGTTCACCTTGGTTATGAATTCATTTCAACAATAGGTTCATTTTGGTAGTTGACTAAATTGCTGACATATTTCATGTGCATCTTTGATATAAAATAGAACAACTTTCTTGATATATGAATAAAATAACTTCGTTAAATTACTTGACATAAGTAAACCAACTTTCTTAACATATGAACAAAAGAACCATGACATATAATAGTTCAACCTTAATAGAAAAAGACATCCTTGTCATATGTTGAATCTAAACTTGAATAGTGGAAGAAGCCTTTACATATGTCACACTAATAGGTCATTGGTAGAAATGGAGACAACTTTGATATGCATATGTGTCAAGCCAACTTTTACCTCTTCTTGACATTAGAATAGATGGCATAAGTGAACATTGGTCTACCTTGATAGAAATGAAAATTTATTTTTCTTGTTATGAATATTGATAACTAATGCAACTTGAATAGATCAATGGAATGTTGTGGATCTTAGATATATTATCTGCATGCCCCTAGTGTTCTCAATTTTTTTCTTTAAGATGGAAAAAAATTAGAAACTAATTAATAATAAGTTTCTTTAGTATAAAAACATCATGACAACAATATCAATAAAATTTTGTAACTATACAATAGCAAAAGGTTCTCAAGTTATTCAAAATAACCAACTAGCCTATGTGTAATATATCTTGGTCTTTGCATATTGTGATATTGAAAATAAATTAGGCATTTTATTTGGAACTTGAAGTACCATCACCGTTTGCAATGTGAAGCATAACTACCATAAGCCTTATGTGATGACTTATCCATTGAAAATTAAAAACATTACTATAATTCAACCAATATCAAGATTACCCCACCTTTCCACCAGTTTCTTTTCATATCTACTTATGCACATTTATGCATTATCATTCACAACCATTGAGAAAAAAAATCTACATTATCATTCACTTTCTTTTTCTCAACTTTTAAAATTTTTTTGGCTTTTCTTTTATTATTATTTTTAGTTTCATGTTGTTCCTTGTGATCATTTTCTTCTTAACCAACTATGGTGAATCGATCACTTCGAACATGTGAACTTGAAAGATTTTTAGGTTTTATGAATACTAACATAGTTTTTTGCTAAAGTTTTAACTGCTAAGTTATTCTTTAATCCATATGAATACTCTAAAGAATGAATAAGATTTTTTAATTCTGCCCAATTCTAGTTATTAAAAATAAATTGATTGCTTTGTACCTTTTTTTTATTAGCTTCTTAGGTATTCATTGTAAAATTTGTCATCTTAACTTACAATTTCTTCAAATCAAGGGCTAATTTGGTTTGACTTAGTGTTGAATCACTAAAGTATCCCTTATTCTTTTGCAATTTGTTATGGAATTTGAGGAAGTGTGAAAAGCTCCCTAAGCTGCTCTCTTCCTTTATGCTAGTTTTGTGAGATTGAGTCATTACTATATGTTTGATACTCAAGTTGAAATTATATTACACCCATCATGTCCTTTGAAACTTGTCCCCAAGCCTATCTAGTTTCAAATCATTGTGATTTTAAACTAGATAGACTATTGATATCTTAAAAATATAGATCTACAAAAAAAAAAGTATTACTCTGATTGATTGAATTGAAAGAGACTCCCAAGTCTTGGAGACAAGTTGACATTTGAATTTGTAATAAAATTTTTTAGGGAATTTGTTTATTGGATTAGAAATTCTAGCCTAATTTTAAGGTAATGAATGCACACTATTGATTTGTGGTATTTGTTTCATTCCAACTTTCTTGAGTATTAGGGGACAATTCATTCTTTAAGTACATGGGACTTATCTTTGTAGGTTTAAGTCATATTTTTTTGTGTTTATTTAACTTGATATTAAAGCTTTCAGAAACATGATTTTTGATATTAGATGTTTTAGTTAGATAGAGTTTGAAAAGTATTAATCTTAGCAAATGAAGACTTCTTATTTGATGAAATATTTTTTCATCATATTCTCAGCAACCGGGAGCATATTGAGTGGACTTTAAGGGATGAACTTGTGGTCCTTAAGCTAAACTGGAGCATGTGGTCTTCAAGCTAAATTTCTTTAGGTGGAATTCTTTGTTTTTTAGGTGATCTTTTAGCTAAATTTTTGTGTTGAATTCTTTGTTTTATGGGGGTTGAACTCCAAAGTGGTAGAATCTCTCTCCTTTGTCTATGCCTCTCAGGGAATTTTAACAATGAATTGAATCTTTATTATTTTTTTACTTTGTGGGGTGCATCTATTATGTTGCATCACCTACAAAACAAGTCATTGTTTAATCTTCAATTGAGCTTAAATCAATAACTTTTTAAACTTACTGAGATAATGTGGAATCATTATTTCATTCTTATTAAATAAAAATCATTTACCCTCATTTTCTTTAGGATAAATTTTCTTCTCTAGGATTGCTCCCTTTTGCCTACTATGACTTTCTCTCTCCATCTCCCCATCTCTCTCTCTCTCTCACACACACACATATATACTCTTCCTCTTCCTCTCTCTCTCTCTCTCTCTTTTGGGGATTGTTGAATTCTAAGTGTTTTTTTACTTGTTATACACATCTATTCTAATGTATCACATTATGCACAACCACTATATACATTCCACCATATTTAAGGCTTATTTGATATGAGAAATAAGATTATCTTCTATTTTAAATTATAAGTTTTTTTTCGGGTTTGACTATGGAATTATGTATTTGTGAAAAAAGTGTAATGTATTATTATTTTATATTCATTATTTTGTACCTTGTTCATTCATATCTATATTAAGTTTATTCTTTTTATGCGATCTTGTTATCTACACTTTCATTCCTATTTATATTTTTATTCAATAATTTAGATTTTTTTCATGTATATTCAATGATGGAGATTGGAAGTTTGTTGTTTAGCTCATATTTCTAACTGGGTTGGAAGTGACTTTGATTAAACCTCTTTTAATCTATAATACTTTTCAAAAATGATTTTTGGAAGAATCAACTATCAATTGATTATCCAAGAATCACTTCAAGTGATTTTTAAAAGTTTTTTAAACAACTAATTTTTGTTGGGAAGCACTTCTAAATCAATTAAAATCTTTTCTTTTGCTTGAGCTAATATCTACTATATGCTGCAGAAAAGAATGTCTCATATGAAGATTATCAAGCCTTATAAGATCCTAAAGGCAGAGTTGTTGATTATAATGCGGGCCATTATGCAAAAGTTTTTGATGATGGAAAAGGAAATTCAGAGCAACCTTCTGATAGTGAAGATGGAAATCTTGAGTAAGCTTATGATGATGACAATTTGTATGGAGGTTTAGATTTCAAGAAAGATATATAGGGCATAAATGTAAAGATAATTGAATGCAACTCGTCCCATGCTTTAGTTACCGATGGTGTCTAGAATACCCACAACAACCAACAACTAGAGAAGAACATGAAGGTCCATGATGATCAGAAGCTAGAGATGAAGACGAAGATGAAGACTGTTAGTACTACACATTGGAGAAACAAGAGAGATGAGCCTCAAAATAAATTTGAATTACCTCCTAAGCATTTTCATGGATTAGGCTCACGTAAAAACCATCATTACAAGCCTTAGAAATTTTTCTTTAGTAAAAAATGAGTGTTTTTAAGTTGGCTCTTCCTATTTTATTAGTGTTTATGATTTCAACATTTCTTGCTAGTTTGAATTACAATGGATTCTGAAAACCTCACGTAAGAATCATCATCACAAGCCTTAGAAATAGTGTTCTTAAGCTGGCCCTTCCAATTTTAGTAGTGTTTATGATTTCAACATTTCTTGCTAGTTGGAACTACAATTGATTCTAAAAACACCAAATTTCATGTCTACTAGTGGTATTTTAATTATGAAATTTCTTTTCTAATTAGGCTACTTTTTAGTTTCCTGAAGGTAATATTGTTATATAATTGTTCTAGCCACAATGTCTTTACCCTTCATTTTCTTCATTCACATAATGAGTGGGGTAGAGTAGCTTGAGATTTGGTAGTGGAACTTCTAAAAAGAAAGAGTTAATTATTTAGTATATGAACAAAGAAGTTATATATTTGAATACCTAATAATTTGATGGAAGGAACTTGTGGGAAAAATTATGCCATGTCATGGCATAGCTTAAATGTAGCATTAAATGCCTATTTTCTATAACTTCATTTTATAGTATTTAAAGAATCTTTGCATATGATTGTTTAGCAACCTTTCTAGGTTGGAACAAATAAAGGAGCTTTATAATGAAGACTTGAATACCTCAACCTTTTACATATCCTCATATGTATGAACCAACTAAATTAAAACCTTAAGGTCATTTTTTATTCATGAAAAGTACTAAGGAAAGAAAAAAATGTTAAGGAAAATGATTTTCTCATGTTTGATTATCATATAGAAAATACCAAAGAAAATAAAATGTAATTGACAATAGTTAGAAACTTACGCATTTTCAAAGTATTTCATCATTATATCGAAGAGTTAAAATAAGTGGAATGAGTTTGAAATAGTATATAAAAATAATTTATTGATTTTAAATCTATGTTTTAGTTTCCTTCATTTTTTTTTCTATCTTGCTATTTTTCTCCTCTATTTTCTTTCCCTTACATTTTCCCTCAATTTTTTTTAGGAACAAAACATGACCTAAATATTTAAAGTATATGTATATAAACAAGCCATAAAAAAAAGAGCTCATGGATTTATAGAGATAGATAATATATCTAACAAAAATAAGCAGTGATGAAAACTAGATTATTAAATTTAAGTCTTAGATAGAGATGGAGAAAGACACCTCAAAAGAAAATGTTTTAAAGGATATCAACAAATTAGAGAACAACATTGCTTGCTAACAATGATAGCAACTAAGGTGGGATCCCACAAAAGGGATAGAAACTTTCTATTTGGAAGTATTTTTTTTAGAGATATCTGGAAATCATCAGTTAGTGTACATAATGGAAACTCTATCAAATTTAAATAAAATATTTAATATATATATATATAGACAAGCAATGAAAAAACTCATGATTTTAATGAGAAAAATAATATATCTAACAAATTAAGCAATGAGGAAAATCATAATGCTAAATTTAAGTCTCAGATAGAGATGGACATGGACATCTAAAAAGTTTTTTTTTTTTTTTTTTTTTTTTTTTTGAAGGATATGAGCAAAATAGAGAACAACATTGCTTGCTAACAACAACAATTGAGGTAGGGACCAACCAAAGTAACAAAGACTTTCTATTTGGAAGTATTATTTTGGAGATATCGGGAAATAATCAATTAGTATACATAATGGAAACTCTATCAAATATAAATAAAATTATGAACTTTTAAATTTAGTTTAGTAGAATAAGAAAGGTAATTTTAAATGTTCTACAATCCAGTGAAGGTGACATTCGAGAATAAATGATTATTTTCTACAAGTTTTGGAAAATACAATGTTATTGTTATAAAATAATTATCAATAGCGAAAAATAATTAAGCAGTTTGGGTTATTCATCCTTGAAAATAAAAAATTAATAAAAAAAATTGAACACAAATATGTGTATTTCTTCATAAAAAAATTCTCTACATATGGTGGCAGTGACAATTTTTGGCACTAACTCTTTAGTGACAAATTTTAGTGACCAAAAGTAATTTTGCTTCAGCAAAAGTTAATTGTGAAATATTTTATGACAAATTCTCCATTTTCTAGTGTAAGATTAATAATTAGGGACATATTTTCAAAGGTTATCTCAATGCTTATTTGATGTTTGTAGCTACTAAACAAATCAGAGATTTAATGGCAAAACTTTTGTGTACGACAAAATTTTTTCATTAGTTATGAATCTTATGTTACAAAATGGAAATTTTGCTATAAATATTTTTCCATTAAGTTTTCTTCTACAAAATATTATTTATTACTAGAATTTTTCATTAAAGAGTTGGTGTCAAAAATTGTCGCTTCGACTATATGGAGGGAAATACATATATTTGTGGCGAATAATTTTGGTTACCAATACCTGAATAGATTGTTGGAAAATATATTTACCATTTATATATATATATATATATTGACGAGAAATATGTTGTGTGATAAAATTATTTATTATTAAATAGTTTATGAGTATATCACAAATGATTGGATCATATGTTCTTTGTTATAAATGATAATACTTTCTTCAAATTAATTATATGTCTAATGTGTTCTATTGAGAATACAGTAACTTATATATATAAGAAATAAAACAAATTATAAAGAGATTATGTCTTTCTACCTGTTAGATAGAATGTTTCCCTATAATTATTGACATTGATCATGACAAAGAGAAGTTTTTTTTTTTTTTAATCTAAAAGAAACCAACTGATTCCTTTGGAAATAGTACCTCAATGATTGTACTCATTTCAATAGTAATATCTTTAGTTTAAAATCTCTTGTAGGAGATTTTAAAGAATTTTTTAAAAAGATAATGGTGCAATATTCAAGATTTTTTTTTCTTTTGCTCATGACACATTTATAAAGTCTATTTGGTGTAGAATTCGTATTGGTCTCAGTAATAGTTTTAAATTTGGTTGTTTTTATTTGTAATCATATGATAAGAATTTGTGTTATTGACAATTCTACTAGAAATTAAAGTAGTCATTGCATATTATGATGAAATTTCAGACAACTCTTACAACTCTTTCCATTCTTAAGTTAACATTAAAAAATTCAAGGGTTATATGTATGGATTTTATTACTTCAAAACTTGCAATAGGAATCATACAATGTTGTACTATGCATGTTTAAATTCTTTCCATGAAATTTTTAATAGTTCAATCTCTCCCTTATTTACTTAGATTATGTTTTTTTCAAGAGGTTTAGCAAATGTGGATCTATGTTTATGAACATTTTATGCTCATGATTAAGTTTAATATTTTTTTTAATTTATAAAAAATGAGAAAGATTTAAATTTCCATTTTTCTTTAAAACAAAAATCATTTTTTTTTTTTAATTTTGATCATGTAGGATTGCTTCTCATAGTAATAAGTACAATGGTATGAGTGGAGTCAGAACAAGTAAGTGTTTTCAAGTTTTTCTTTTATTAATATTTATTGAATGATTTTTTACTCATTTGTTTCTATTTATTCGTTGTAATGACCTTAAGTTATAATATTGGGGATTAGTTTGTGAAACTAAACTATTAAATCATTCAATGGTCTTTTTATTTTATTCAGTTTGACTTTTGTAAGTTGTTTGATAAAAAATATATTCTTTTATAGTTTATATGTTATTCTTGATGAAAAAATTGATATGTGCAAATAATTTTAACCGTTATATGCATAGTTTGGATTTTATAGAAAATGATTGGGTATGGTATTATATTAACTTTGGCTTAAGAAATTTTGCAGTAAAGATACTTGACCATATTGTGTTAGATTAATTGACAATAACTTATTATTTATATAATGACTAACACATCTACTTCCATATATGCATGAAACTAAGAATGACGATGTAGTAAAATACATGACGTCCCTTGAATTATGTTTACACATAGTAGAAATTTATATGAACAAATCAAATCAAACACATAGAATTCCTAGAAGAATGAAGCTCCTATATTGAGCATGATGTTCCTATTGTGTATACAAGAATAGATGTAATGTAACTCTTTTATTATTAGTTTTGTATAGTGTAGTTTTTTTAATCAAAGATTTGAGGAACTTTATTTTTTGCTAGAACTTTACTTTTATACGTCTCCCAATTTGATAATGAGTTGGAAGATAGGGTTCATGAATTATTTTTAATGATTTACATTCAAAGCCATGAATATTTTAAAAATTATGTTTGAAAGAAACCTTTCTATAGTGGTCTATGGACTCATACTTGAAACTTCATTACACCAAAACATTGTCATCCCATTTTTTATTATTATGTCAACAATAAATCTTTATGTATGACCAAAATGAATAATTTCTTTACTTCAAGGGTTTAGATCATAAAACATGTTTTCAAGTTCCCATATTGAGGTTATATTTGAGTTTGTTAGCATTGTTCTTTAAACAAAAGTTTTGGTGGTTATGTCTCATTTTTATTTGAAGAAAGAGTTTTAGTAGGGATCTTCAAATGGATCTACAACTTTCACTAGCTCCTTTAATGCCTCATTTGATCCAAAGATTGCAAGTAAATGGTGAGTTTTGTGTGAAACACAATCATCAAGAGCATGTGCAACTTCATTAGTACTAGAAATAACATAACAATAACACTTTTCATTTCATCTTTTTTTCTCTTATGACCTTTATCCTTCTTTGCAAACTAACCAAATTGCACTAATCTAATTTTCTTAATTAAACTTATCTACACATGAGCCATTTGCTACCTGCTTTTTTTTTAACAACGTGTCCTTAAGTTTTTGAAATCCTTATATTGGAAAGCTTTCGTCTAATTACTCAAGGAAGTCATAGGCATAATTGGGATCCACATTTATAAGCCACATATTACATATTATTTCACCAAATTGGTGCATTTATTAAAAAAAAATTATCATTCACCATGACTCAAATGAATGAATAGGGCGTAGATTGATTAATTCCTAATATCTTCCGCAACAATCATGTAATTAGTTATTTAATCTCATTCGTTTTTAAACCCCATAAATTTAGTTCTAAGAGTAGTTGTACATTTTAAGGAAAAATATTTTTTTCAAGATCACCATCTATCAAGTCACATTGCAAAGGAAAAACATTTTAGGTGATAGATAACATCTAATTCCAATTCTACTCTAAGAATCTTCCACATACTTCTTCATATTCCTTATGGTCTATATGACAATTTTGCCTTTTATAACTAGGAATTATGAGACTAGTTGGATTAGGCTTTGCTAAATGAGGAAGGGTTGGGCATTGTAAGCTATGATAGTGTAAAGAGTTAGCTTTTGATTGAAATTATATCTTAATATAATATTAACGTAAAAAGTTTCTTTTTAATATATGCAAGTTACAACTAATGGGGTTGCATTTAAGATCTAGAAAGTCTAGGTTTGGCTCTAGAGACTTCTTTGATTACTAAGTCTTTCCTTTGGTGAATTGCTAAGTGTCCTTTATTTTATTTATTGTTGATTTCTCTTTACTAGAATTGTTGTATATGATGAAAAAAATTCTATTTTTTAAATTCTTTTATGACAATTAAAAAAAGAAATCAACCATAAGAGAATGGGGGAAAGAAGCACATAGATAATAATTAAAAGAGAAGATATATAAATAAAATAGAAGAAGAAAAAAGATATAATAAAATGAGAAAGCAAGATATCTCTGCTTCAAACTAAACCCTATTAAATATCATATTGGTTGTATGCTTAATGATGGTGTATTAATATTTATAATAAAATCATGAATAAAATTCCTAGTGAGTCTAGAATTCCATTTTTTTTCCTACAACAAAAAGATTTTAAATTTCAATACAATAACCTTTGTGTTGATGAAATGAATATCAATATGTTTGGCTCAAGGATCATGAGTCAAACTTGTAATTTATACTTCTTTCAACAATATCATTATATATATATATATATATATATATATATATATATATACACTTTCTTTTTTTGATTTATATATTTGCTAAAAAGTTGACAAAAAATAGGCCAACAATAATGTTGAAAATGCATTGTAACTTTTCTTTATTGGTTTTTTTTTTAGTGATTAAGATTTACAATAGGGACATGTTACTATTGGATTTTGTTGATATTCAAATAATTCCTCTTGGTTTTGAAATGTCTTCTCTCTAGAGATATTGGTTCGCATAAGTTGATTTTAAGGGACATGACTTATTCCAAGAAGTGAAGGTGGGTATTATGCTTGGTGATTATAGTAAATGGGTGTAGTTAGAAACCAAACATTGTATTTGATTTTTATTTTTTTTAGTTGAATGTTCTTTGTTGAAAATTCTCACTAACTACAGAAAGGGTTGCATAATCTTTTCTATTTCTTGTATTTCTAAGGTAATATTGATACTGCTTGAACTATTGTTTCCCAAGATATTAATCTTTTTTATTTTCATTATCTAGGTCAACCCATCCCAATTTGAGGCTCATGGTGGTAGCCCTTCATAATGTAAATGATCATGGTACTGTAAGTTCCAAATACAATGCTTCATATGTTCCAAATATTATGATATGCAAAGGCCACCATATACTACACATGGATTAGTTGACTATTTTCAGTAATCATGAGGTTCTTTTGTTGTTTTATTGCTACAAAAATTTCTTGATATTGTTATGATGATATTTTTATTTTTTTTCACTTAAGAAACATCTTATACTTTTTTAAATTTCCTTTCCATCTCATTCTTATGTTATAAAGACATTTCAATCCAATTCAATGTCTTTTTTTCTTCTCTTTTGTTTGGTGAAGGATGATAATGGAGCAAAAATTTAGAGGCATGGTCATTAGTGATATGAATATTGGAAAAGGAAAATGAATACAAATCAATACAAGAAAAAAAACTTTCTCTTTCATATATATATATATATATTGATATATGAGCAATATATGCCATAGCTTCTTATTTTGATGAACAAAGATAACATATACTTTCAAGGAAAGAAAGCACGTCATACGCAAAATTTACTAGAGTGAGCATGATTTATAATGAATCTAGCTTGATAGAGAAAATTAAGTCAAGATAGCATATTAAAATATAAGTCATGTTTGGTTGGACAATAAATGTGAATACCCACCTTAATACTGTTGAAACAAGATAACTTGTTTGCTTACAAACATTTCACCTTGTGTTATCTTTATGAAACCCTTGTTTGCACTCTATAAACATTTCACTTTCTCCACAAATCTCAAAACCATGACGACCACCATGACATAGTAGAAACAAAGAAGTATATTTCCTTTCTTTCCCCCTCTCTCTTTCTCCATGTCTTTTTATCTTTGATTTGTCTTTCTTTCTCTGTAAATGATGTTGTAACTCATAGAGATATTAGGACTGACTAGGTTAACACTTGATTTAGGTTAGGTTTAGGTTAGTTCTTTTATGATGAAGACAACTCAAAGGACTCTTTAAAGTTTAGAAAGAAATGAAAGGGATTTGTAAACTCTTCATTTCTTATAAATTAACAAGTATGGGTATGGACCCTTCTATAGAGTGTGCATTGGCAATGGTGGAAATCATTGATTAGAGGGTCATAGAAGATGTTGCGCATTTTGTGAATTAACATTGTAGAGTTGTATGAGTGTGGAATTGTACGATGATGGGGAGATCTTGGTGTTATAGGAATATAAGGAGGAACATGGAGTTGTATTAGATAAAAAGAAAAAAAAAACTCTAAAGACAATGATAGGGGGGCTCCATGCACAAGGTCAGTTCAATATAAAGGTGGTTGTGGGCTTGAGATATGGGGCATGGATGAGGTGGTTTGCCACTAATATGGTGTGTGGTGGTAGTTCCTAGGTTAAGGGTGATTTTCTATGTAGAAAGTGAAGGTCGTAGATGAGAGAGATGGAGTTTCGAGGTTGCTAAAGTGAATGAGGTATGTCTATGGGGATCTTGTGACTAGGCTTTTTGAATGTTGGAGGTTGAAATACTTTTTTTTTTTTTTTAAGAATGAAGCCTATGGTTAGAAAGTTTTCTCTTCTCCTTCTTGTTGTGCTACATTCATAGCCTTCTCCTAGTGTTGGTGATGATCTCTACAAGAAGTAGGTGTTGAACTTCTTAGCCAAACATAGGTGTTCCATTAGGTAAGGAAAACATGGTATGAGGGTCTTTCTAATACCATAAGGGGTGATGAAGGTTATTTGGGCATGGGCGATAATAATGGGCCTTTGGTATTTGGGTTACAAAAAGAAAAGTTTTGAACTTTCCATGGCATCACATGTTCTCCATTTTCATTTATATCTTTAAATAGTGTATATGACAATAATAATTATTCTCATGTCCTAATAATATAAATATCATGATTATATTATTTTAACTATTTTATCACATTCTAAACTGAGAAGTTAGCTAAATTGATAGTCGGCTGTAGAATGATTTTTTTTTTTTTTTTTTTTTTTGAGGTAGAAGGATAAACCATTACAAGTTATGACAATGTAGATCTTACTTTTTATTTTCCAAATATGATCAAAATCAATAAAAGTTTCTTTAGTAGGATGATCCTATATATTTATTTTGAAATTTATGAGTTATAAAGATAAACTTCACAAGTTCTAATTATCTATTGTATATTTTCTAAGTAGGGTGAAATAAAATTAACCAAAATTTCTTGAGGAAGGGCATGCATAAGAAAAGTTAATGCTTTAAGCTACATAAAAGGTTAAGTTACTATATTCTTATAGAATCAAGTTAGTGTCTTAAAATCACTTTGAAACTTGTTGGTTGCTCATTTAATTTGGTAATCAACTTTCTATATGGTGAACAAAACGGAACTTGTTGTTACTTGATGCGACTCATGGTAGCTTAGCTTTAAAGGCGTATCAACAAAATTTATACCTTAAATACTATTACTAAAGTAGCCAAGCTACTATAGCATAGTGGTTCTAGGATCGTTCACTGGGAAGGGTTTTCGCAAACACGAGTGATATTCAAATTAGGAAAATAGGTGATTTTCTTATAGATGTTAGCTTTAAAAGAAGATGTAAATGTTTTAGAAAGATTTAAACTAATTTAAGCTAACATTAAAGACTAAAATGAAAGGGTGTAAAAACAAGTTTCTCAAAGATAGGATAGCTATGATCTGGCTCTTATGCAAATTGGAAATCTCAGGATAGGCTCCGCGCGTTGGGGTTGCAACTATGGTGATGCTTGCTTCCCGAACCGGTATGGATTTAGCAAATCAAGTTTTAATCCTTTAAAATGGCAAAACAGATGGTAGTGAATTTCATCAATGGTTATTCACCTTAGACTTCCTTTGAATGGCTCGTAAGAGATAACTAATGGTCTAAAGCCAAAAGCTTACCAAATATTGGCAACTCAAAGTCATTCCAGGTGATAAACTCACCTTTCAATGGCCATTGAAATTGGTTCTAACGGATTAATGCAAAACTTGGAATTGAAAACCTCACCTTCCAATAGCTCGTAGAAGATAACTAATGGATAGAAATCCAAAAGCTTATCAAGTATTGGCCGTTGAAAGTTGTCCAAAGGAAATAAAAACCAAACTTTGCATTAATGAACCATTAATGAAAAACGACTACCTTACCTTCCGGGTGGGAGAAATTTCCATGGGATTGCATCCAAGCCATCACATAACATCCATACTTTGAGAAACTTAAAAGTTTTAGCCAATCATCCTCTGAGGAAAAGTCCTCAGAGGCTGTTTGGCTACTAAGAAAATAAAAATGGGGAAGAACCGGAGAAGAGAAAAAAAAAGAGCTTTATATTTCTAAGTTAATGTACAGAGGATCGATCTCCCCAATCCATCTTTCCTCCTGGAGGCGTTGTGCACCTCTATATATAGCAAAATTACAAGATAAAGCCTTATGTCGGCTGAATACAAGGTTACAAAAGGAATTTACACGAGAAAATATCAAACTAAAAATATATGGGAAGTCGGTGGTGCGTGCGTGGAGAAACAGAGGAAATTTGGCATTTTCGCAAGGTGAATTTCTCCTTGTGAAATTTCACAATGTTGCGAAATGGCAAAATTTCGCACCATGAGGAAAATCCCCTTGCAAAATTTCGCAAGGAGAAATTCACCTTGCGAAATTTTCGTAAGGTTTGATGCAGTTGTCTTCCGAAGGCCATATCTTCCTCATTTTAGCTCCAAATTGTACATGGTTTGAAGCGTTGGATTCTTGACTTCATGAGCTTTGAAATGGTATATAGTATGTAGAAAATGGACTTCGGAAAGTGCCCCAAAAGTGCAAAAGAAGACTGAAGCTTCTGTCCTTTGTTTTCCTCTTCTCCATTGTTCTTGTTTGTGCTCGTGTTTCCACTTGAAATTCAAGCCTGTAAACTTCCAAAATCCTTGCTTTAACTTGTCCAAGTAGCTCCTCCATCATTTGGCATGCTTGAATTGATTCATAAGCTGATAAAAACATGTAAACTTGCCACAAAATGGTTAAAACCAATTACTAAGGACCTTAATGAATTAATTGGGTTAAATGAATATGATTACTACTCAAAGGTGCTTAAAACCATTATAATTAGGTCTACAAAATAGCACTTTTTGGTAGTAATCACACCCCCCAACCGACTCATTGCTAGTCCCTTAGCAATGGAGGAGATAAAAACTAAGTAAACTATAATAATATACATAAAAGAGATCATGCAAATCACTCCAAAAAATGATATGAGTGGCATGATGGACATCCATGGATCAATAAAGATGTGAAACTCAACCTATAATAAGAGTTGTCAAAGCATTCACTTGATCATAGAGTACAAAGAATGGATATTATGCAAGTTTTAAGCATCAAAAGAATTTCCACTCTCAAAAGATCCAAATCAAATTCTTCCACTAAAAGCTAAGTGTTAATGTGATTAGCTTCCGAGTATAGTATGGATAACTATCATCTCCCCCAACCTAAGTCTTTCTTTAAGCTTAGCAAAATTAACCATCTCTTGATAGGCTAGGAACGCACCTCTTATTCACAATTCTTTTCACTTACTAAACTTAACCAATTCACCCATGTAACAAGCAGAGGATCGGTGACTCCCAACCAATAAAGGCTTAGGGCACCAGGCTTTAAAGGCTTTTGCCACCCCTTCGGACCATGCTTAGGTTTCAAGGCAAGCAAAGAAGTCTATTCTATATTTTCTTTTTCTTTTTCTTTTTCTTTTTCTTTTTCTTTTTCTTTTTTCAAAGACTCATTGGTCTTTATGAGATGTCCCAACACTATTAAAGAGAGGTTAAAGGTGTCAAATTATGATTTCTCAAGCTTAGAGGGTGAGATAGTTTCACATCTTATAACCGGAATCTAATGTATGTGTGTGCGAATAGCTTAAGGTGGAAGAGATAAGTTTGCATGCAATGGGAGTTTCAACAATTCATCAACTTTTAGAAGAGCATAATATAAACTCTAAGACTCATGTAATCAAGTTGAAACTCGCCTTCTCTCATTTAATTTTGAGAGTTAATCCTTAATATCCATGGAGTTTAAAGCAAAACTTTTAAAAATTTAAACAAAAAGTAGCTAATTTAACTAAGTATGATAAAAATTTAAACTAATACTTACTTCCTCATCTCTCCCCCCAACCGAGATGAACATTGTCCCCAATGTTTGAATCGAAAATAAGGAGGAAGGAAGTGGTACCTCATGTGATGTGGACTTGGAGTTGAGAAGGTTGAACCACCTATTTCAAAATTCAAAAATTGAAGGAGAGAGGAATTTATACTAAATATTTACAAAAAAAATGATGAGTGGGCCCCACTTTGAGCAGCTGAGGACAAGGCTCAAAGGGTCCATGCCATGATGGTATACTCATATAAGTTGCAATGACATTTGAATGTAGCTTGCAGGGGTGTTAAAATTAGAGATTTTTTGCTAAAATAGGGGAAAACAAAGGAGGAGTGTTAAAACTAGAAAATTGAAGTTTGAAAATGAATTTAAAAAGAATCAAATCCTTGGTAAGCATGAAGAAAAAATTTCGCAAGGTGAAAATTCACCTTGCCAAATTTTCGCACTGGTTACTCCCCTTAAAAACCAAACCCGAGAGGTTGCATTTTGATATTTGCTTTAAAAACAATTTCGCAAGGTGAAAAATGACTTGCGAAAATTTTCGCACTGGTTTCTTCTTGCGAAAGTGCAATCCCGAGAGGTTGCATTTTGCATCTTGCCAAAATGTGCATTTCGCAAGGTGAAATTCACCTTGCGAAATTTTCGCAACTCACTTGTTGAGTTGCGAAATGGGCTTTTAAGCTTGGACTTAGATATATTTCTCCCCTATTTCACCTTTTTCTCCACATTTGTGAGCTTGTGAGCTTTCGTACCTGCATGAACACTTCAAAACTCATCTTAAAAACATATTAAAACTAAATCAAAGCTAAGAATTCAAACTAAAAACATGCATAAATTTAAAGAAAGCATAGAATTTAAATGAAGCTGATAGCATGTACCCCAAAAAGAAGATGAACTATTTAGCTCATCCTCACTCACACACCCACTTCATGCTGAATTCCCCCTGGATTCTAAACAAAATTGGCATCCTTCCCATTTGGTCCAAGGGAATTCGTTTTTCTTCTCTTCCCTGGAGAAGTGGATGCTTTAAAGGGTTCAGGTAACCCTTTGTCATCTTGAACCTTATGATTTTCAATGGAAGGTTGGTCCATAGAGTTGTCATAGCAATCCCCCACCAAAGTGTCGATCTTCAACACTTTCCTTGATCTTTTTGCATTGGTTACTTGAAGGTTATGGTGAGGTTGAGGAGGAAGCTTCCTTTTCCCTCTTGCTATGTCGAGATTGGTGAGCTTCTCAATGGAGTCTTGAACTTTTTCTATCCTTAGTGATAGATCATTATAAACCTCCTCCATTCTTACATTTATTGAACTCTCCAAATTATCAATCTTTTCATTAAGATGAGATTTGATCTTTTGTTGCTCACCTACAAAGTCCTCCATGACTTTGCTTATCTTCAAAATGGCTTGCTCCAATGAAGATGTACTCATTGATGGTTGAAGTTGAGGTTGGGTTGTAAGGTTAGGATGGTTATTCCAACTTGAGGTGTAGGAGCTTTGGTAACCGCACATGTCTCTCTCAGTTGGAATGGTAAGGCACTCCCCTACCGTATGCTCATATGAATCATCTCCATTCAAAGCATACTTACTACCCCATTGGCTTTGTTGAACTTGCCTTTTCCCTAATTCAATCTGATCCCTCATGGATAGGTATGCGAATTTGTCCTTCGGTTGATGTTGAGATTGGCTTGTAAGGTTGGGATGGTTTACATACTCAAATGAAGTTGGCATGGCTTGTGGTTGTGCTTCAGTATGCACATTTCTCAATTCAAACTCTTCTATCATTCTAGCCATAGATGCTAGCTTTGCCTTCATGCTCATGTCTTCATTCAAAGCATCCTTACTACCCCATTGGCTTTGTTGAACCTGCCTTTTCCCTAATTCAATCCAATCCCTCATGGATAAGTATGCAAATTTGTCCTTCTCATGATCATAATGAGAGCTTTGATCTTCATGTGGAATTTCCATTTCTAAAAAAAAATGATATTCAACTAAGGCTCTTTCTTCAACTTGTACCAGGGTTCCCTCTTGGTTTCGAATCCAACAAGGAATGCACAAATTGAAATTAAAACAAAAATAAAAGAAAAGAGAATAAAAAATTTAACTAAATAAAAACTAAACTAAAAAAAAAAATTAGAAGAAAACTCACCAAACTTGTGATGAAGATCACAAGTTACCCTTAATGGTTGCTTCACTGTGCTTGTGGCACCTTCCCCGGCAACGGCGCCATTTGATGCGACTCATGGTAGCTTAGCTTTAAAGGCGTATCAACAAAATTTATACCTTAAATACTATTACTAAAGTAGCCAAGCTACTATAGCATAGTGGTTCTAGGATCGTTCATTGGGAAGGGTTTTCGCAAACACGAGTGATATTCAAATTAGGAAAATAGGTGATTTTCTTATGGATGTTAGCTTTAAAAGAAAATGTAAATGTTTTAGAAAGATTTAAACTAATTTAAGCTAACATTAAAGACTAAAATGAAAGGGTGTAAAAACAAGTTTCTCAAAGATAGGATAGCTATGCTCTGGCTCTTATGCAAATTGGAAATCTCAGGATAGGCTCCACGCGTTGGGGTTGCAACTATGGTGATGCTTGCTTCCCGAACCGGTATGGATTTAGCAAATCAAGTTTTAATCCTTTAAAATGGCAAAACAGATGGTAGTGAATTTCATCAATGGTTATTCACCTTAGACTTCCTTTGAATGGATCGTAAGAGATAACTAATGGTCTAAAGCCAAAAGCTTACCAAATATTGGCAACTCAAAGTCATTCCAGGTGATAAACTCACCTTTCAATGGCCATTGAAATTGGTTCTAACGGATTAATGCAAAACTTGGAATTGAAAACCTCACCTTCCAATAGCTCGTAGAAGATAACTAATGGATAGAAATCCAAAAGCTTATCAAGTATTGGCCGTTGAAAGTTGTCCAAAGGAAATAAAAACCAAACTTTGCATTAATGAACCATTAATGAAAAACGACTACCTTACCTTCCGGGTGCGAGAAATTTCCATGGGATTGCATCCAAGCCATCACATAACATCCATACTTTGAGAAACTTAAAGTTTTAGCCAATCATCCTCTGAGGAAAAGTCCTCAGAGGCTGTTTGGCTACTAAGAAAATAAAAATGGGGAAGAACCGGAGAAGAGAGAAAAAAAGAGCTTTATATTTCTAAGTTAATGTACAGAGGATCGATCTCCCCAATCCATCTTTCCTCCTGGAGGCGTTGTGCACCTCTATATATAGCAAAATTACAAGATAAAGCCTTATGTCGGCTGAATACAAGGTTACAAAAGGAATTTACACAAGAAAATATCAAGCTAAAAATAAATGGGAAGTCGGTGGTGCGTGCGTGGAGAAACATAGGAAATTTGGCATTTTCGCAAGGTGAATTTCTCCTTGCGAAATTTCGCAATGTTGCGAAATGGAAAAATTTCGCACCATGAGGAAAATCCCCTTGCGAAATTTCGCAAGGAGAAATTCACCTTGCGAAATTTTCGCAAGGTTTGATGCAGTTGTCTTCCAAAGGTCATATCTTCCTCATTTTAGCTCCAAATTGTACACAGTTTAAAGCGTTGGATTCTTGACTTCATGAGCTTTGAAATGGTATATAGTATGTAGAAAATGGACTTCGGGAAGTGCCCCAAAAGTGCGAAAGAAGACTGCAGCTGCTGTCCTTTGTTTTCCTCTTCTCCATTGTTCTTGTTTGTGCTCGTGTTTCCACTTGAAATTCAAGCCTGTAAACTTCCAAAATCCTTGCTTTAACTTGTCCAAGTAGCTCTTCCATCATTTGGCATGCTTGAATTGATTCATAAGCTGATAAAAACATGTAAACTTGCCACAAAATGGTTAAAACCAATTACTAAGGACCTTAATGAATTAATTGGGTTAAATGAATATGATTACTACTCAAAGGTGCTTAAAACCATTATAATTAGGTCTACAAAATAGCACTTTTTGGTAGTAATCATTACTAAAAAGAAGGATTGTAGATTGTAGCTATTCTAAGTTAGTTTATAGTAGTAAACCATCATGCCAACTCAATTTTTAAACAAATTGCACTGCGTACAACGATAAATGTAAGTAGGAGAGAAAAACATGTTCAAGGATGTTCCAATACAGCTTTCTATCAACAAGTATGTTGAGTACTCTCAAGATCTATATTATGGTATTATTCACTATTGTGAAGGATCATATGGATTTGGTTTTTGAATGCAAGTTGCCCATACCTCAATGAAACAGACACTTCAGGTTCCATGTGCTCATTCCTTCTGTATATAATCCCTTAGTTTTTATTTATATATTTTTATGTTACATGCATTGATTAGCTATGTAGATGGTAAGAAAATTTCATCCCATGCTTTTTTGATATATTCTTACTAAAGAGAAAAGAATGATTCTTGTTTCTTTCACTAATAGACAAATTAAATTTTAAAACTATTGGTGGGAGGGGTATAGGCCAAAAATATTTCGAAAAAAACCTTAAAACCCTTGAAATGTAATAAAAATAAAGTAATGGTCAACATGACCATGAAGTTAATTTCTCTCATGCTTTGAAAAATAGTAATTAGTTGACCAATGTCTTATTATTATATGTATGTAGAATTATAATGCATTTTTATTATTATCTAGTCATTAAATAGTAATATTGTAATACCATTCAATGTTCTACCAAATATGTAAAGCATAATGAAACTAGACAAATTAATATGATATTATATTTGATAATTAAATTTGGTTATTGTGATTTCATTCAAAGGTGCCTAATTAAATAGCTTGATGACATCATGTGTGGATATTTTGTCATGTAGGAAATAATTGCAAAAAAAGTCTCTTAACAACTCATGTTTGACTTTACCTATGAATTGTCTTAAGTGCATGAGATGATGCACATATATTTTATGCATGTAATAACATATTTTTTCCTATCTTTGTATTTTAGTTTCAAGGAAAAATACTTTTTCACTACTCGAGATAGATGAATAGAGATATGGTTAAATCTCCTTTGTTGATAATCTTATCTTAGAAAGAGAAAAGTAGGTATGTGAATTTTATGACATTTTTTTTTAATAAATGGTCAAACTTAAATTTTGAACTAATATAACCTTTTCCCTACTGACAATAGGTTGAGTCACAAGTGCAACAACTATAGTTTTGAGAGTACAAATGATTATAAGTTTGCTTGCTAGGTTCTTTAAATATATTTGGATACATGCTAATTTTTTTTTTATATATTTTATGTGTTTGTATAATTGAAAGTACTTTTTAACTTTGACAATTGACATATAACTTTTATTTTGAAAAATATTGGGATTTAAGTGTGTGTGTGTGTGCATTGTTTATATTTGATGTATTTGTGTAATCAAAGGTACTCTATAATTTTGAAACTCAGATATATAATTTTTATTTTTAGAAAAGTATGGGGATTTAGATTTTTACACTTATGGATATAAATGTTTTAATGCATGGATTTAGTTACAAATTCAATTTGATATAATAGGTTCATCTTGGTGGTAGACTAAATTGTTGACATATTTCATATGCATCTTTGATATAAAATTGACCAACTTTCTTGATATATGAATAAAATAACTCGGTTAAATTCCTTGACATAACTAAACCAACTTTCTTAACATATGAATAAGGGAACCTTGATATATAATAGTTCAACCTTGATAGAAAAAGACATCCTTGACATATATTGAATCTAACCTTGAATAGTGGAAGAAACCTTTACATATATCACACTAATATGACATTGGTAGAAATGGAGACAACCTGTATATGCATATGTGTCGGCCAACTTTTACCTTTTCTTGACATTAGAATAAATGGCATAAGTGAACATTGGTCTACTTTGATAGAAATGAAAATTTCTTTTTCTTGTAATGAATATTGATAACTAATGCAACTTGAATAGATCAATGGAATGGTGTGGACTTAGATTTTTTATTTCCATGCCCCAAGTGTTCTTGATTTTTTTCTTTGAGATGGAAAAACAATTAGAAACTGATCAATAATAAATTGCTTAATTAAAAAAACATCATGATAACAATATCAATAAAAAATTTTAATTGTACAATAGAAAAAGGTTCTCAAGTTATTCAAAATAGCCAACTAGCCTATGTGTAATATATTTTGGTCTTTGCATATTGTAATATCAAAAATAAATTAGGCATTTATTTGGAACTTGGAGTACCATCACCGTTTGCAATGTGAACCATAACTACCATAAGCCTTATAGGATGACTTAGCCATTGAAAATAAAAAAGATTACTGTAATTCAAGCAATATCAAGATTACCCCACCTCTCCACCAATTTTTTTTCATATATACTTATACACATTTATGCATTATCATTCACACCCACCCTGAAAAAAAAAAATAATAATAATAATCTATATTGTCATTCACTTTCTTCTCCTCAACTTCTAAAATTTTTATGGCTTTTCTCTTATTATTATTTTTAATTTGATGTTGTTCCTTGTGATCATTTTCTCCTTAACCAACTATGGTGAATCAATCACTTCAAACATGTGAACTTGAAGATCTTTAGGTTTTGTGAATATAACATAGTTTTTGCTAAAGTTTTAACTGCTAAGTTATTCTTTAATTCACATGAGTACTTTGAAGAATAAATAAGATTTTTATTTTTGCCCAAATTTAGATATTAAAAATAAGTTAGTTGTTTTGTACCTTTTTTTGTTAGCTTCTTAGATAATCATTGTAAAATCTGTCATCTTAACTTACCATTTCTTCAAATCAAGGGCTGATTTGGTTTGATTTAATGTTGAATCGCTATAGTATCTTTTATTCTTTTGCAACGTGTTATGGAATTTAGAGGAAGCTATGACAAGCTCCCCGAGCTGCTCCCTTCCTTTGTGCTAGTTCTGTGAGATTGAGTCACTACTATATGTTTTGATACTCAAGTTGAGATTATATTACACCCACCATGTCCTTTGAACTTGCCCCCAAGCCTATCTAGTTTCAAATCATTATGATTTGAAACTAGATAGATTGTTGATGTCTTAGAAATATAGGTCCACAAAAAAAAAAAGAGTGTTACCTTGAATGATTAAATTGAAAGAGACTTCCTGGTCTTGGAGACAAGTTGAAATTTGAATTTTTAAAGAAAAATTTTAGGGAATTTGTTGATTAGATTAGAAATTATAGCCGAATTTTAAGGTAATGAATGCACACTATTGATTTGTAGTATTTGTTTCTTTCCAATTTTTTTAGTATTGGGAGACAATTCATTCTTTAAGTACATGAGACTTATCTTTGTAGGTTTAAGTCGTATTTTTTTTTTGTTTATTTAACTTAATATTAAAGTTGTCAGAATCATGATTTCTGATATTAGTTGTTTTAGTTAGATAAAGTTTGAAAAGTATTGATCTCAGCAAATGAAGACTTCTTATTTGATGAAATATTTTTTTCGTCATATTCTCAGCAATTGGGAGCATGTTGAGTGGACTTTTAAGGGATGAGCTCGTGGTCCTTAAGCTAAACTGGAGCATATGGTCTTTAAGATAAATTTCTTTAGGTGGTATTCTTTGTTTTTTTAAGTAATCTTTTAGCTAAATTTCTGTGTTGAATTCTTTGTTTTATGGGGGTTGAACTCGATAGTGGGAAAATCTCTATCCTTTGTCTATATCTCTTGAGGGATTTTGAAGATGAGTTGAATCTTTATTATTTTTTTACTTGTGGGTTGCATATATTGTGATGCATCACCTGCAAAACATGTCATTGTTTAACCTTCACTTAAGCTTAAATCAATAACTTTGTAAACTTATTGAGATAATATGGAACCATTATTTCATTCCTATTAAACAAAAATCATTTGTCATCATTTTCTTTAGGACAACTTTTTCTCCTCTTAGATTGCTCCCTTCTACCCACTGCAAGTTTCTCTCTCCATCTCCCCCTCTTTCTTTCTTTCTCTCACACACATACTCTCCCTTTTTTTTCTCTCTCTTGTGGGGATTGTTGAATTCTAAGTTTTTTTTTTTTTTTTTTGCTTGTTATGCACATCCATTTTGATGTATCACATTATGTACAACAATTATATACAATCCACCATATCTAAGGCTTATTTGATATAAGAAATAAGATTATCTTCTATTTTAAATTATAGATTTTTTTCGAGTTTGACTATGGAATTATGTATTTATCAAAAAGTGTAATGTCTTATTATTTTATATTCATTATTTTGTATTTTGTTCTTTCATATCTGCCTTAAGTTTATTCTTTTTATACATTCCTATTTATATATTTTTTCAATAATTTAGATTTTTTTTCATGTATATTCAATGATGGAGATTGGAAGTTTATTGGTTAGCTCATATTTCTAACCAGTTTGGAAGTGATTTTGATTAAACTGCTTTTAATCTATAATGCTTTTCAAAAATGATTTTTGGAAGAATCACCTATCAAGTTATTATCCAAGAATCACTTTAAGTGATCTTTAAAAGTTTGTCAAACAACTAATTTTTGTTAGGAAGCGCTTTTAGCTCTGTTAAAATATTTTTTTTCGCCTAAGCTCATCTCTACTGTATGCTGTAGAAAAGAATGTCCCATATGAAGATTATCAAGTCTTATTAGATTCCAAAGGCAAAGTTGTTGATGATATTATAGGCGATTAAGCAAAAGCTTTTGATGATGGAGAAGGAAATTCAGAGCAACCTTCTGACGGTGAAGATGGCAATCTGGAGGAAGCTTATGATGATGACAATGATGATGGTGATGACAGTTTGTATAGAGGTTTAGATTTCAACAAAGGCATTTAGGGTATAAATGTTGAGATAATAGGACACAACTCATCCCATGCTTCAATTACTGTAACTGATGTCCAGAATACCCACAACAACCAATAGCCAGAAAGGAACACGAAGGCCCAGGATGATCAACAACCAGAGATGAAGGCAAAGACAAAGATGACCAGTTGATGATCGGCTTCTAGAAGGTGTTAACATCCTTAGCATAGTTTTAAAAGGCTCAAGGCACACCAAGACGCAAAGTAGTACTGGAGCCTGAGGCGCAAGGCACACCTAAGGCGCGGGCTTTAGTGAAGTGAGGCGTACCCTAATTTACATATATATTTTTATATAATATAATCAAATTTAACAATCATTTATTTGTCCTAAACACATAAATCATCAAATATCATCCAAAACTTCAATTTAATCAACAAAAAACATAAAAATAAAGAACTCCAAACATAAAAACAAATCCAAATCTATATTGCTATTAGTCTAATACATATCCAAATCCAAAGTTTCCAAACCAAAACATGAAATTTGTCCACAATTCAAAAACATCATTAAAAAACACTTAAATAACAAATTTTTCCACAACAAGCAATCATCACTCCTCTAAATCAAAAAAATCATCTTGATCATCATTTCCATCATCACATTTGTAGTCTTCCCCATCTTCTTCATCTGTTAAATCAACCATGTCTCCATCTTCATCTTTATCTTCATCTTCATCTTCATCTATTAGTAAATGAGAAGGCAAAGTTCTAGAACTTGAAGCTATCCCCCTCGTTGGTGGTATTATGCTTGAGCTTGCTCTAGTTCTAACTCTAATATCAAATCTGGCCTCCTCAACTCTAGTAGCTCTAGCAACATCACCCCATGTCAAATTATCATCATCAAATACAAAATCATCTTATGCACCTCCATGAGAATCCTCATCTTCCTATCAACCATTCATTGCTATCATCTATATCTTTCAAAGAAATTGGGTCAATGGTGTTACGTTCATTGTACCTTCTCTTCAAGGCTCAATTATACTTAATGTATACCAAATCATTCAAGCATTGATGATCTAACCTATTTCTCCTTTTGCTATGAATTTGCAAAAATTCATAAGCTCATAAATATATTTTAAAGTTTTAACTTTTAAGTTACATTCAAGACTCTATTAGACTATTACTTGTAATTATTTTGGTCACTTACATTTTCAAAGATGCTCCAATTCCATTCACAACCTGATGCACTGCATGTTAAGTTGAGGAGTTTCATTGCAAACCTTTGCAAATTTGGAGCTGAAGCTCCATATGCAACCCATCATTCAGTTGTAGTATAAATATTAACAATTTAGTGAAATGATTCACCTATTTTAGCAAAAATACAATCTAATCATTTAAATAAACAAAACTAAATAACTAACCTGGTGTTCTAGTCTTCCTTGTCCTAACAGCTAACTCATTCCCGAATAGTCCTTGGGCATTTGTGTACAAACTTACTTCGACCACAACTTTTTCTTGCTTAGCAGGGTCTCTTCTTAGCCTTAAGATGCACTTATACAAATCACTCATAATCTCTACATCATGCTCTATTTCTAGTTTATCATAGAAGAATTATGGGTTCAAAAAGTACCCTACTGCATGCGAAGGCCAATGAAACTGAATCTCCCACCTCTTATCAATGATGTTGAAGATTTATTTGTACTTTTCTTCATTTCCATTAAAATTTTCACATTTGTATCCTTAGCTCTATTCATGGCCTCATAAATGTATCCCATAGGAGCTTTTTTTTCACCATCAACCAAAAGAAGCACACGAACTAAGAGACCCAAAACTCTTAAGCAAAGCACAATAGTGTTCCTAAATGAAGGCATTAGAACTATGTTGGCTATAGTTTTCCCCTTCTACCTTTTTGCCTATTTACTATCTGACCAATCTAAGCTTGTAAACATCTTCCTCAAGTTGTTTTTTTGTTCATGCAATCGCGATAATGTGATGAAAGCAGTTATAAACCGAGTCTTAGCAGGCCTAAGCAATTCCCTTTCTCTAGTAAACCGCCTCATCATGTTGAGTAGCCCTGAGTGATTATAAATATACCCATTTAGTGATATAGCCCTCTCCAATGTCCTCTTGATGTTTGGTAGCTTTCCAATATCTTCCAACATTAAGTCAAGGCAATGTGCAGCACATGGTGTCCAATACAAATGCAGGCGCTTTAATTCTAACAACCTCCCTATGTGACATTGTAGATAATAAATTTACATAAGTTCTCAAGATAAATAATTCAATTTTTAAAAGTAAATAAAAATTCAATAAATAGTATTTATTACCTGCCATCACATAACTTGAGTAATTATCTATTATAACTTGAATAACGTTCTCCTCAGCAACTTGCTCTACCCATTTGTCAAGTAACTCAAACATTTTTTATCCCGTCTTGATCCTTGAAGAAGCATCAATAGATTGCATGAACATGGTTCCCTTTGAACAATTAACCAAAAAGTTCACCACAAAGTTCTCTCTTTTCTATCGGTCCATCCATCATACCTAATTGAACATCCATTTTTTCCCCATTCTACCACATGATCTTTCATGAAATCTTTTGTGAGAGTCAATTCTTTCTTAAGGTTAGTAGCTCTTACCTCATGAAGAGTTGGTCCCTTCATACCCACACCATATTGGCCAATAGCCTTAATCATTGGTTGGAAACTCAGATATGTGACTGCATTAAATGGAATAGTAGCCTCATACATCCACCTTGTGATAATCATACAAGTTCTTTCTCTTGCTTCCTTTTTGTAGGCATCATTGATGGTAGTTTGATTCATCTTCCCACTACTTCGATTTTGAACAACCATCTCTGCATTAGGAGTGAAAAAATGATCCATATGACCTTTTTATCTTGGTTTTTTTGAAGAAAACATCCTACCACCACTTCCTCCTCGGTTACTACCTCCATTAGAAATGTTGGTGACATTCATTCTACTATTAATCTCCTCACCAAAATCTTCATCTTCCAAACCAAACAAATCTTCATTAAATTCATTTGCTCTTTTTGACTTTTCTTGGAACTCATATACTCTTCCATTTCTTCTCTAACATGTTTTGAACATTTTCTACACTTTTTAGCATTTATATATCCACCAACAAGATGTTGTTTATGTTTATATATGTCTCATTTGGTTACTTTATCACAAAAAATGCATATGATGGTGTTCAAATCTTTTTCATTAACCAAACAAGCATACTTCCATCCGGGATCTCTTCTTCCACTTGCACTAGAGTCCACTTGAGTTTCACTCTCATTATCCATCTTGTAAACAAATTATTTATACTATAATAAAATAATTATAATTAAATTAAGAAAAAAAATGAAAAAAAATATATTCATATCACATTAACAAAAAATATGCACATGAGTGTTTTTTGTTTGTTTATTTTATTTAGTAAAATTTTCATGTCAAAATACAATATTTATATTTATACTACAATATACAATATTTAAATTTATAATTTATACTACAATAAAATAATTATAATTAAATTAAGAAAAAAAATTGAAAAAAATATATGCATATCACATTAAGAAAAATATGCACATGAATGTTTTTTGTTTATTTATTTTTATTTAGTAAAATTTTCATGTCAAAATACAATATTTATAATTAAAAAAATGTCAATGAGAGTTATAAGACAACAATGGAAAAAAAATGCAGAAAAAGTGAAGAAAATAGAAAAATACTAAGGTCCCGAAAAGGTATGTGACTATTTTTCCTCTATTTTTCTCCCATTTTTTCTCTATTTTTCCTCATCTTCTTCATTTTCTTCACTTCTCCACTGCATGGCTGAGGCTAAGGCACGATTTGGGAGTGGTGTCGGGTTCAAAAATACCATAAAAGGGGGTTGGAAGGGAAAATAGGGCCAAAATGGTGTCATTTTGGCCTTTTTATAAATAATTTTTTTTTAAAAAAAAAAGAACAGGCTCCAAAATGAGGTTGTTTTGGCCTGTTCCTTTTAAAATAAAAAAGGCCAAAACAACATCGTTTTGGTCCCAAAAAATCCAAAAAAAAAAAAAAATTAGGCCTTCTCAACCCTCTACAACCCGACGCGGTGATTGAAGAAGAGAAGAAGAAGAAGAAGAAGAAAAACAAGAAGAATAAGAAGGAGAAAGAGAATAAGAAGAATGAGGGCATACCTGGTCGAAGGCGACCGCATCGCGCCTTGCACACCTAAGCGGCGCTTTCATGAAAAGGAGTCGCCTGCCTTCACAACTATGATCCTTAGTAGTTCCCACAAACAACGCCAATGTTGATTCTTAGCCAATTGGAGTCAGGTCAGTCCAGTTTTATGGAAATCAGACAACCTTCCTCCCTTCTTTGTACCTCTCAAAGGGTCCGCCTGGCAATAATGAAACTGGGTAGACTCCTTTCTTGCACAAAAGCTCAAGCTACTTAGTGGGAGAGAGTGAATAGGCATATGTGTGCGTACCTTGTTTGTGCTTTTTGAAGGGTTTATATAGTGCTGATGAGAATGTCACTATAGTGTTGACTAGGCACTTTGACTTTCTTTTGTGATGATGATTGTCTTGCAGGCTATTGGGCAATCATCATAGTTTTGGGTGGCTGCAGGTGCCATCAGTTGACGTGCCATGAGCTTGGACTGTGCAGCCGCCTGTCCCCTTAGCCTATTGATGTCTAGAGCTATGTGTAGCAATTAATTGACATGGACTTGAGGGCTAGAAGAGGTCTCATTGGTTGTTCATATGTCAGGCATGAATGATCATGCATACCAGTGGGTCTTGAAGACTTGACTAGATAGTCTTACCTGTTTGGGAGGTTCGGCCCCCATTGCCGTTTGACCCTGTAGGGGAAAATGGCCTTCTTATGTTTGGTGTCAAACGGAACTGGTCATGATCTGGACGGATTGCATACCTATGCTAGCCGGTCAAGGTGTTTGGGTTGGAAAAGGGACACATGGAGAGGAGCCCCCCACACTTACTTGAGCTCATATATCTTGATGACATTGCTTATGAGGGTTGGATTGGCTCTTGTTTCACTTTTTTGCATTAGGGTGTTTTGGTAATTTCTTAAGGTTGCACAAGGGTTGGTGAACGATATCTCTAGATTGGGATAATTGATTGTTTAAATGGCCATGTTGGGTTAATTAATCAATTAGGACACTTTTGGGCTAGATTAAGTAATCTAAACCCATGATAGGCTTAAGTCACCTAAGCCCAATGGAAACCCTATAAATACCCCCTTAAAGTTTAGGGTTTCAATTTTTTTCCACCATCTTCCACGTTCCCAAGAGAGAACCCTAGCCTTTACCCTCCAAACCCACCCCCCCCCCCCCCCCCCCCCCCCCCCAAGGTTCAAGGTAGAGTTATTGAGTGAAAAATTATGGGTCTGCGAGACTTCCAATGACTTTAGATTTGTTCTTCACAAAAAGAAAAGGATTTGGGAACATCCAAATGATTGGTAAGGTTTTCTTATTCGAGTATCTAGATTTGTTTTGTCATTAAAAAAATGTTTTTTTTTTTTTTTTTTGCTTGCATTGTTAGGATCTAGATGCCTAAGAAGTTATTTCATGCACCTAACCTAATCTTAGGATAGGGAACGAAGTAATCCAAAATTCCCTACACCTAACCTAATCTTGGGACATGGAATAGAGTTATTTGAAGTTCCTATCAACTTGTTTGTGTTTGAAGCCTTGCATTAAAGCCCCTAGGTGGGGCTAAGCTCATGCCACCTCGCCTCTCTTCTTTTGAGTCACACACCACCCTTCCAACCCTTAAAGATCATTTTAAGTCATTTTAAAAGTTGATGAAGGAGATATCATTCATACTTAAGAAGCTATAATGAATTTTAATTAATTTATAAATATGTAAAAAATTCTACTTACATTTGGAGTCCCTCTTTGAAAGGTTCCCTTTTAAAGGAAAAATATTGTCAGGCTAAAATTTAACCCTTAAATTTTGGTCAAGTCAGAGTTATGTCATAGTTGTCCTTCATTCGCCTTAATCTCACCTTGCCTTGGTTGTAAGCCACTCACGAAGTTAAGGTGTTGCCCCATGAGGCCTTAGTGCCATATACATCAAGTAAAAGTGTTGTAGCTATTGTGCTACGAGTGACATGTTGTTGTGTCACAAGTGGCATACTATTGTACCCATTGCACTATTGTGCACACGTGTTGTGTCAACTTCAACATGTTGTTATGCTACATGCAGTCTCTCATGCCATCACAAGTTCAACTATTTTTGTACCACTTAGACTACATTTGTTGCACTAGCATTATTCTTTACCTTGTCTTCTTTTTAAGGTCCTCATGGGTGTATTGTGCCCACTAATGAGGCATTTGGCACCCAGTCATCCAAGAAAAGTTGCTAACATATAGGTCATAAGTAAAACCCATTATGAGTGATCCAACCATTTTTTTTTTCAATATTACTTACATTGGTGAAACTTTATATCCTTTTTCAGAGATTCTTGTTCAATAAATGAACTCCTTTCTTCACTATTAGGCTCTCATATCTTCAATTAGTTCACCTATTTCTTTTAGCTTGGGACTAGTTCAAGTAGCTAAGAGAGTCACAATTAAGCTAAGGTGCCTCATGGTCCTTACCTAATGAGGGGAGGGGAAATTGCTTAGGATAAGTTAATTTAGAGGAACCTCAATATTACCATGAATTATCATGACCAAAAAATCCAATACATCCACTCCTTAAGGGTTTTACCCTTCCATTATCGAAATAATAGCACAAACTAAAAGAGAATAATCAAGGAAACTTATTTGAATAGTAAAAACAATAATAGAAATGAAAAATGCATAACATTTAAAAAAAACATGAAAATTAGTTTAATAGGCTCTAGCAAAATCTATATATGAGATGAGGATTTCCCTTTTCTAACAATGCTTGATTTTTATCCTTATTACTTTTTTTTGTTTAAGCTTTATTGGATGGTTTTTACCTTTAGGTGCACTACTTTTATGGCCTTGGAAAGGTGGAACATCGATGATGTGACAATGACCATTTTTGGAGGAGTTTAATAGTACACTTTAGAGTCATCAACCAGTTAGTACCATTCAAATGTCACTTTTGAAGCTTCTCAAGTTGAAATGCCTCATTATAAGTGTGCCATGCATTTAAAGTACTTTACATGACACTTCGTTGGAAGAGAAGAACATGTCGAAGGAGTAGTGAAGTCAATGACCAAGGTGGGTGAAAATGGCTTGGTTCTCATCTTTAGTAGTGTGCTATGTTGACTTCTTGTTCTTGCAACATCATTCGAGGCTTGTTCATCGAAAAGTGGTCACTTGGGTTAGCAAAATTGCTTACCCTAACTATAATAGGCTTGTGCATAGAGTAGGTGAATGGATTGCCTAGCAAACTATGTAGGTAGGGAGGTATCGATGCTTGGTAGTTTGTGAAATGGGTTATGTTAAAGGATCACCTAATGTTCCCTCCTTGCATAGTGGTGTAGGGTCTAAGGGGAGGATCGTGAGAGTCAATCCTTGGTAGTTTGGTTTGCAAAGTCGATTTCATTGACTTGGCTATTAGTGCCTAATCAACAAAGTCAATCTTCCTCTTTCTTGAGCTCTTCTAACTCCTCGTTCCCTACCATTTTCCTTAAAAAAAAAAAAAAAAAACAACTAATCACACACCTTACATAGGAGGGGTTAACTAAAGACCAGTCAATGATAGTGGGTTTTTGTTGAATTGATAATGCAAATTGTGTTATTAGAGCTCAAAATAATCCATTTCTCATTTCAATCACACTTCCAAATATTAGAAAGAGTTATTAATTCTCTCAAAATCACATTCAAACAACATGTTTGTTTGGATACACTTCTTGTTTTTTGTTTTTAAAAACAAAAAAACATCTATATAAAAATAGAACATCTTATTAAAAAAAAATATATAAATTTACCTTACATTTTTAAAAGTTACCTTCAAAAATTTTAAAATTGAAGTAGAATTTTTTTTTTTTTTTGATATCTCAATTTTCTTCTTTCCTTATTACTTTCTAGAAACAAATATACATTTAAAACTTTAAAAACAACATTTAAAAATCAAACATAACTATTAAGATTATTTGGGTAAAATTTTCAACTAAAGCCACATATTTCTTAACTTGATTTATATATGTCCTAAAATAGTAGGGGTGCCATAAGTTTCCTCAAATATGAAGCTTTTAAAATTATAAATGTATCCGTCTAAACTCTTTTTGCATTGAAAACTTATTAATACATCCACCTTACAATTTTAAAAATTCTCAAAACACTTCTTTCATTATCCTCTCCCTAAACTCATCTTCTTCCTTTTTCTTAACTTATTTCTTCCTAACTACAAACTCTAACTATAAAACCATCTTGCTTAAAGTTTAGAAGTGAGAAAGACAATTAGGAAGAATAAAAATGTGATTTAAAAATGAAAAATAATGAAAAATTATAATTTCAATGGAGGGAAAAAAATTTAGAACCTGTGGTGTTTGACCTTCTAGTGCATGACATTTCTGCTATGTTCGACTTGAAGAGTGTTTGGAAGTATCTTATCAAACACCCTTAAAGGTGTCCCAAAGTATACCACTAAACAACCTTAAGAGTGTCTAAAGGTATAGGACTAAATAACTGTAAAATGTTCGGCCTTGTAACTCCTAATGATACCCCTAACTCCTTTGCCCAACCCAAAAAATGCGATAAAAAATGCAAACAAAAAAGTGTAAAAATAATGCTTATGGACTTGCAATATCATTGGATATAATTATTTGATTATTCATCAGTGAGAAACACAACTCTCTTACTAAATTTAGTTAAAATTACGGAGAGATAAGAAGATGAAGAATGAAAGTAGGAGTGAAGAGAAATTTTGTGTTGAAGGATATTTTAGGGATTTCACCTAGGGATTTGTCTTAAATTTTTTTATTGAAAAGGCGGATGCAAAGAAAGTTTAGATGGATGCATTTATAAACTCTCCTTTAAAAATGTTGAAATGATATACATGTATAGCAAAATATACCCTTTCAATTGTAGAGAAACAGTAACTACTTCTCTCGCTAAACACACTATCTAAACCATAATACTTTAATACATATTTTATACATTCAAATTTAATGGATATTATTATTAATAGAACCTAACAATAATAAATCAAATCTTGATTCCAAAAGTACAAAATAAATGCCTTTAATATTCCACTACTCGAACATTCTTTAACATTTGGCGCTTCCTAATTTGGAAAAAGAAGTCTTCCAAAATTGGAATTTTAAACAAAAAAAAAATTAATTATTATTATTATTATTATTATTTTATTAAAAAAAAAAGAAAAAAAAAGTAGAAAACATATTTTCCATACTGCTTTCAGAATTGAAGCTGTTAGACAGATTCATCTGGGCCATCTCTTCTGCATAAATCTAACTGGAAAATCCACTGGATCTCTCTCGTTTTCACTCGGGAATCTAATATCCGGTGAGTTGGTATATTAATTTTTTTTTTTTTTAGTTTTTTTTAATGAATTTATTGTTTGTTTATTTATGAATTTGTGAAACGATGATCTGATGTGGTTGGGATTTGATGTGTATACAGATATGATTGGTTATTTATTTATTTATTTATTTTTTTTAATTTTAATTTTAATTTTAATTTTCAATTTCTTGGGTTGGGTCTTGTTTGTTTTGTGTGATTGGGTTCTGCGATTCGAGTATGGTGTCTGTTGGTTATCGAGAAAAGGGAGGAAAGAGGAAAGAAAACAGAATTTTGAATTTTATGTTTTGAGGGGTGATCACCGTCGGGTGGGGTTCTTGGATAAGTATATACCCTCCACTTGGTTATTGAGAAAAGGGAGGAGCAAATAAAATGGAATTTTGTTTAGTAGAGATGTGATTTGGATTCTTGGGCCGAAATATACGGTCCGTTTGGTTACTGGGAAACGGAGGAGGAAAAAATAAAATAGCATTGAATCTTATGTTTTTAGGAATGATCATCCTCTGCAGTGGATATGTGATTCGGGTACTTAGAGTAAAATACTGTGTTATCTATTAGCCTTTTTCATGGATAATTCAGGGTTTTTGGATTGAATTACACCCCCCTTTTTGTTAATGAGAAATAGGCAGAGATGAGAAAATAAAATAAAATTTGAATATACCATCTGTGGAGGACATTTGGTTTAGGTTCGTGGATATAATATACCCTCCACAGTGAGCATGTTATTTTGGTTTTTTTTTTTTTTTCTCTCCCTTTTTTGGATTGAAATGTACCCTCTATTTACTGGGAAAATAGAGGAGAAAAGAAGAGAAAATATAATTTTGAATATTACATTCTGGTGGAATGTTAGCCTCTGTAGTGGACATGGGATTTCTTGGAATAGAATATACCTTCTGTCTGGTCATTGAGAAAATGTGGGAGAATATAAGAAATAGAACTTTGAATTTTATGTTTTAGGGAAGTGATCACCCTCTGCACTAGATATGTGATTTGGGTTCTTTGCTTGGAATATACCCTCAGTTCGATTACTGGAAAAAAGAAGAAGAAAAGAAATAGAATTTTTGAATATTATGCTTCTGAAAACTGCAGTGATTTTTGATTCAGGTTCTTGGATTGAAATATACCTGTCCACTTGACTGCCCTCCACAGTGGACAGGTATATTTTTGCTGTTCCTTTATTTTTGCTGATTTTTTTTTTCTTCCCAACACACACCCCCCCACCAGCCATATGCATAAAGGGAAATGTTAGCCTGGTATACATCCTTGGCTCATTCTCTAAGAGCTTATGCTTATGGAGCAAGTAGTAGATTAAAACTGTGTAATTTACATAACAAGCAAAAATTTTAGATGTTTTTACCTTTCCTTGGAAATTGATGGAGCATTAGGATTGTAACCACAGTTTATTTAACAAGTTAATATTGTTTTGACACGCTAGTAATTTAAAAAGGATCCACAAACAGATGCTTGCATGCTTCTTTTTAATTAAAGGGAAATTGCTTATGTGCATTAATTTTAAAAGACGTGTTAGTTCAGTTTAATTTTGTTTATTTGTTTTCTTCTTTGGGTATACAGACTGCTTAGACTGGTACCAGCCAGAAATGGGGATATATCTAAGCAGTCCCAGAAAAGAGAAGTCTTCAGAAGATGGTGAGAATGCTAGGGTTAGGTATGGTTTATCATCAATGCAAGGGTGGCGTACAACCATGGAAGATGCTGTGAGTATTCTGTTCTACCTTTATTTACCTAAATCTGATTTCTGGATGCATATGCTCTTTATAATGTCATATAATTGGAATTTTAAATATTATTTATGAGCTCTGTCTTTCACAAGTAGTTATCATTATTATCATCTTGTCTATCTATCTATCTATCTGTAAATATGTTAATAGGCAGGCCTTTATTTATGCTACTACTAGAGAAAGTAGTTAATAGAGTTTTACAATATAAACAAGAAAAGGTTCATGCTAGGAAAGAGAGGCCTCCAAGTAAGAGTAGAAAGGCATATGAGAAAATGAACTTAAGAAGGCAAGGAAAATATGATTTGTGACTTTCTTACTTGCTTTTTCATTTCTTTCCTGTTAAGAGTGCTATTAAAAACATTCTGCTGCTCTCTATCTCATTTCTCAGACCTCTATACTTTCCTGGACAGTGACCAGTTTCAGCTTTTGCTCATGTGGGGAAATGTCTGTTTGTTAAATCCAGTCTTAGCTCTCTTGTTGCAACTAACTCTGATGGAGGTTTTAGTCCTAGCAAGCCTAGGAACTCCATGAGTTTCTGTTTAGAATGTACCAGGGGTTATATCCAAGCCTCAGGGAATATAACAACTCAATTCCTCCTACTTTAGACCTCTTCAAAGAAAGAGGTTTAAACACTTCTCAAATTGGATAGGGGAGAGAGTTGAAAGAAGATTGACTAAGAGCATCTAGGAACCTTGGAATAAGGAATGGGCCTGTACTCTGTCTTTGTTGCTTCAGAGTATCTTGCTGATTTGGGACACATTCCCTGGATGTGTAGAAACTACTTGTTCTTCCTCTATCTTCCGGAGGTTCAAGATGGGGGTTTTGTAGGATTTTTTCTTCATGGTGGTTGATGTGACCATGTTTGAGATAATGTGGGGAACATTATCCCTGTCAGTCTAATTTGACACATGAAGGGAGCCTCTTTAACATAGGAAGTTTTTCTTTCCCTATTTTGCAAATACTTTGTGGCTATCTAGAACACAAGTTTTGGGCTCCTTTTTAGTTAAGCAAGCCCCTGCTTGGCTTAGGTAGTATAAGGTTGGCATGGAGATTGGTGGAGGTTCAAGCTTTGATTCCATAAGTTTTTGCTTTATTATATGTCCTTTGTATATCGGAGTTTCTTTTTCTTTTTTCTTCTTACCAGAAGAAATATTTTGTGGGAAAAAGGAATATTGTCAAAGATTAAAAATGCCAGAACAGCTATTTTCTGGTGTGATAGTGAAAGTATTGGGTGCCTACCTTCAATCTGTAGGTTTGAGTCTTCAGAGAGGCTGCTTTTTTGCAAAAAAGCTGGAGCATGGCACCATATCCAAGTCATCTCTTTAGGAGCCCACTTGGGTGGGAGTACCATTGGGTAATGGCCTTCTTCTAATACTTAAACATGTTATTTATGACATTTCATAGCGTGGGAACTACATATAAAAGATAAAAATAAAAAGGAAGAAGATAAAAATGAAAAATTGTTGCATGGATGCTGGGTTTATCTAATAATCTTAGTTGCATGCTTGAAGTCTTAGTCAAAGCCTATAGGCTATAAGGCTTTTTGAGATGAGGGAGTTTCATTTTCACATTGATGATGGTAATAGTGCCACTGCTCCATATATTTTGGGATAGGCTATAAGGCTTTTTGAGATGAGAGAGTTTCATTTTCATGTTGATGATGGTAACAATGCCACCGCTCCATATATTTTGGGGCAATGAAGCTGTGGTTTATTGACCTCATTTACAGAATAGGAACTGGGTTTATTGACATCATTTGTAAAGTGGGAAATGGATTTATTGATATTATTCTCATAAAATGATGTTGCTAATAATTGCCAGTGCTCCATATGAATAAGCTGTACCAATTAGGATACTTGTTGATTCATGAGTTACCATTAATTATATATTGACATATGCTAAGATTTTATGTTGTGTTATATAGCATGCAGCTTATCCGGATTTGGACAGTTCCACTTCTTTCTTTGCTGTTTACGATGGGCATGGAGGTCAGTTTTTGAGTTTTGTATCTTCTAGATTTGTTATGATCGTCTTTTCCTATGTTTCTTGTTATTTCATTTACAGTCTCCTACAATTGTAGCTAACTTTATTTTGTGTTTCTTTCTTGCTGTTTACGCATCTTCCTAGAACTAAATCTAATTCATTCTTTCTAGGTTTCTTTAGTTGGCTGATCCTTTCTTAATGCCTTTTTATCACATGAACCATACAATTGGCTAACATGCACTTCTTAGCAATTTAGAAAGGCATATTTTGCATACATTAAAAAGAAAAGAAAAAAAAAATCCAACATTTGTGCTGTGTAGTAACCATGAAAATTGTTTCAAATAAAGCATTGGAAGTGGGAGCATATGCTCTAAATGGTCAAAGCTTTTCTTCGCTACAATGGGTTTCCAATTGTGCCTTCAAAAAACTTTATCCTGTTTGGAATGTATCCACTTTGGTTTTTTACCAGTTAGTATAATGGTTAGCTTTCTGCGTTATTCTATTGTATTGCACATGCATCCCACCCATGTATTGAACTTCTTACTCTCATCAGTATCATTATAAACTTTTCCAAATTTAGGAGAGAGTGATTTTCAACATAGCTAAGCACAATCATTATCAAAAATGGTTTTGTGAGCACCATGATGCTGTTTAGGGTGGGTTTCTGTTCTATTCAAATTACTAATTGCACCATACACACAACAGCAATAACTAGTGATGCACAAAAAGTGAACAATCATAATACAAGTACAACAAAGATGTCAGCCTCAGACCCTAAACAACACTAGTATCATGCTATTGCTTTTAGAATGAAGCAGCTGCTTGATACCATCCAGAAAGTGTGACGCCATGTTTCTAAATCATCTCACTTGTATAGGTCTCTATGATATATCAGAATTTAGAAGCCCATAGAGCCTCTTTTATTTTTATCCTTCAAAATAATCAACTCATCTTATGTCAGTAGTAAAAGATGATGAAACAAAACTAAATGCTAGTTACTTGGTACTAATCAGGAATGCATGAAATTATGACTTTTACCGTATCAAATTTTTTCATCTGCACACACCAATAGTAAGGTATTCTTTACAAACAATTTGATGGAAGGGTGATTTTAATCCACTTTCCCATTTTTACATTTATTATTCAATGTTTTTATGTTAACAACTTTCCTAGAACTTTTAACTATTAGGGCATACTTCCTAAAAGCTAAGTTATTAGAAATTGAACCCACAATATTTATCAAGCTAAAACCCACCTCCATATGCAGCCTCATGCCTGCATGTGGAGAGAAAGCAGTGGTACCAGTAGAAGATAAGTAGATAGTGGAGTAGCTGTAGGAGAGACTTGAATGTGAGACCTCTTGCTTTGATACTATGTTCAGATTTCAACTTTCTTAAAAGCTTAAGCTATTTGGATTTGGGCCCCACAGTGTATATCAAGCTAACAAATGTTAAGTGGTCAATCACAACTACAGCTTGCCTGTCATGATCTTAAAATGCATGCATGGAGTCTCAGAGGAAAAACATAAGAGTTGGCCTATCTCAATCTCCCTACCATTTTGGTGAAATGATAGAAAGAGTGCTCTCTCCCTCTTACCCAAACAAAAAAGACAAGAAATAAATGTGATCATACCCAGGCACTACATTGAGTTAGGATAATCCCTGAAATGCACTCAACCACCTTTTTAGTAATGGCTAGGCAACTTTACCTTGTCGGAACAACTTAAGCTTTGCATCATGACCTAAGTGGCTGAAGATAGCAAAATCAATTATTTGTGTGCACTTCAACACAAATTGGCATTTGGGATTGATTGCAGTTTCTGCAAGCAAAAAAGATAAGGAACCTCTATATGTTTTTCTTGTTGGTCGTCTTGAAAAGCAGTTATGCAATTCAAAACATTTCATTTTTCAGTTAAAAGTGAACCTCAGTTCTTATCTTTTAAAATGTACCAATGAGTTGTGCTAACACATCATGCAGCTTGGAAATTAATAATCACAGCTTGCTCTGTCTTTGTTTGTTAAGATGTTGTTAGTTTTGCAAAAGCTTTGTTATACACAGTGACTAACCACCTTTAGCCTTCTACTAATGACCTAAAAAGATTTGAAATAAATCAAGTTGACTCTATTCAATGCTAGTTGGATACATGGGTCCCAAACTGGACTGGATCCTCTATTTCTGATGAGAAGTCGGTACTAACTGATAGAAATATTCTGAGAATTTTGGTCTGGGGTGGATGTAGGATGTTTACTTACTTATGCACAGATTCTTCTAATTGAATCTGATTTAGTGGAGTAGAAAGTTTTTATAAATGATGATTAAAACTTGGAACAAAAGTTGGAAGGCTTCAGATTTTGAATTTCTGTCCTCTCTGAATTTGTCTAATTTGATATAATACTTCATGTTGATGTTATACTTTGTGTTGAGTTAGTAAAAACATGAATACACACACATACATGCATGCATATATATGTGTGTGTGTATATATATATATATTGTAGTTTCTTCTCTAAACCTATATTATTCCAAGTCAAAGCCTCCTGTAGTGGGAAAAAAAATTATCTTAGAATTGCGACATTTCCATGAGTTAGTACCAAGGACAAAAATTTCAGTAAATATCGGTGATATATCGCCCATATATTGCGTATTGGGAAGCGTGGAAATAATATCAAATGGTGATATATTGAGCAGACGATATTTTGGAAAAAATCGCCAATTTTTTCATTTAATCGGCTTTAGCTGCATTTGTTTGCCGATATTTCGGCGATAAATCACCGATTTTTTCAAAAAAATTTCCCAAAATTCCTCACCGCCCCGCTCCGCACGCTGTTGTGGGCCCCAGGTCAGTCTTGTCATCTACCCAGGTGCGTTAGTCTCCTCATCTAGCCCTGCCCAACATGCGTGCATCACATGAGTGCTGCTATTGGAAAAATTAAATTTTGTGATTGGAGTGGTTTGAACCCAAGACCTCACGTTTGAGGGGGGAAGGCCATGCCACCCAGTCAACCTATGTTTTTGTTATTTTATTGATATATCTTTATATATATAACATTCAAATTATTATATATAGTATTCCAAAAATAAATTTCTTAATACTTTTATATATATAGATATATATACATATTATAAATTATAGGTTTATAAATTAATACATATTTTTTTTGTGTATATAGATATCATAGAATCAAATTATTATAAATAAATTAATTTTAATTATCATGTCTTTTGTATAATAACTAAATACAAAATAAATATCAATTAATAAATAAAATTATCAACATTTTAATAAAAAAAAACTTAGATATGTATTATCATTCCTTCTATGTCATTGAATATATCCAAATTAGATAAATATATATAAAATATGTTTTTAAGTTATAAACATTATTGTTGAATATTATAAATTATATTATGAATGCGTAAATTTCTTCAACAAAACAACTTTAAAATGTATATTATATTTTTAATTTCATTTGTAAGAGTTTTTTCTTACATTTTCATGAGTTTTGATCAATTTTTGACCCATCTATATTTTGTGTCAAAATATCCGCTAATATTTCTCCGATACATCCATAATATTGAAGTACCAATATATCCGTGATTACCGATATTTTCATCCTTGGTTACTACTAAGGGTTTAGAGTCTGTCACAGTGTACAACATGTATGTCTCTCCACTGAAGACGTATTTATTCCAACAGAATGCACCATTATTTTAACTGCAATTTCTTTTATGGGCCTTTTTTTTATCTTTTTCAGGAATCAGGCCTGAAGCCTCCCACATTCCCACCCCACCCCTTCCCGCTTCAGCTTGGCCTCAGATGTGTTGTGACAGTTCTGAAAACTATTTTTACGCCAACCATCTATGTTTAGCAACTACCAACCTTTAGTGTCTTTGGCCTGGGGTATATCTGTCTGATGCAGGAGGCTCATCTGAATTTTGCAAAATGTTCTTATATTTGACTGTTGCCATGGTTATGACGCCTCACTCAGCAATGGCCCATACTTCTTTCTACTCTTTAGTATAGAAGGATATCTGGTGCTTCTTGAAAACCTTCACAGGATCATGTTTGCTGCTTACCCACGTCAACATTAGGCAGTAACTAAAATGGGATTTATTCTTCTTATACAGGTTAAGAATAGCCATGCCCAACATCAAAGGAATCTTTGTTTTTTTTATACATGTTTTGCCTTTAGGTGGTATACAAGATTCAGTCAACAATTTGTTGAATTTTTCCATCCAACAGAGATTTGTGTAAACCTTTTTGTGAACCTTCTGTTTCTCTAAGTTATGCTGTTGAATTAATCTATTTATCTATATATAAATACATAGATAGATACTGGTAATATCTGGCCCCATGGTTTTTCAACTGCCAAGTCCATTGATTTGCAGGTGCAGGTGTTGCTAGGTTTTGCGCTAAGTACCTTCACGAACAGGTGCTGAAGAATGAAGCATGTTCAGCAGGAGATTTAGGTGGTTCTGTAAGGAAAGCTTTTCTCAGGTTAGTTTTTTTTTTTTTTTTTTTTTTTTTTAACATTTTTTCTTCCATTTCCTTTAATTCCATTTTGATTCCTAGAGGATGCCACAATGTGGTTAGCCCAAGTTTATAAGGAGAGGAAGGTGTCTTTCACCTGTGAGTCACATGTTGTCATCAGCTTGGGATTCAGAAACCTGACTCTGGTTTGACAATTGCCCCCTATGGTTGCTTATGAAACATGTCTTATAAACTATTGCCTTTGTTTGGATGGCTTTTGTCTTCTTACTTTGTAATGTGATAACATCTTTTGGGTGGCTTTTGTCTTCTTACCTAGTAATGTGATAACACCTTTAACTATTATTTTGATTTTAATTTTTCAGTTTTTTAAATTAGATATTCATGTATCATTTTTAGCAAGGAAAAATGGGAAAAGGATGAGGGAAAGAAAAATATTTAGAAGGAACCTTTGCAGTCATAGCTGATATAATAGTTATCAAAGCTGATTTGGTTACTTCACTTCTCTTACCAGTGTGACCTATTTATTATATCAAGCTAACTGATTTACCAGTTGAAAATAATGAACTAAATTACTCTATTCAGTGACCACCTGCTGAGAATCCAAAATCAAATCAGGCCATACATCCTAGAGGAGTTGATTTAGGTTGATTTGTTCCTATATTCAGATTATGTTGCAGCTTTAAATTATTTGTAGGAATTTTACAAATATTTTCCCATTTTTTCTCTTTAGTTGTTAGCTTTGATTGTAGCCTTTATATTTTTAGTAGAAGTCATGTACACAAGTAATTCAATTAGATTAATAAAAATTCTTTTTCATCTTTTCCCTCATTGCATTAGAGCCCCTCTTTTGGGTTCTGGGATTTTTTGAAGCAGCCCTCATTGTTGGTGTCACTAATGTTCAAAGCCACTAAGGGAAAGGAAGTCACTATGGGACAAGTTTCTGGTTCCACAGAAGTCCTATTATTCAGATTACAACTCATGGGCTCAATGGGCAAAATTTCTGCATTTGGCACATTCAGTAAGGTCCTTTGTCAGAGGTTAAGGCAAGACGGGATATTTGGATGGCTCAAAGAAGGCTTCAAGTGTGACTGATCCTGATTGTGCTATTAGGGATGCTGGGAATTTCATGGTGATGTCATGGTGATGTCATGGCTAGTCAATTCCATGGAGACTGAAATCAGCTGGGGATTTATGTTCTTCTTAGCCATAAAAGAAATATTGGATGTTGTTAATGTTGCATTTTTCAGATATGGACAACAACTAAATGTGGTATGATCTGAAACATAAGGCTCGTGAAATCAAGTAAGGAGACCAAACATTGACAACTTATTTTAATGCTATGAATTGTCTCTAGCAAGAAATGGATCTTTATCAAAATCTTGATTGGAAGAACGTTGAGGATGGCGCATTGTATAAGAAGGTACTTCAGAAAGAAAGAGTGTTGAACTTTCTTTCTAGTTTAAATGCCAAGTTTGATCAAGTTAGGGGAAGACTTTTAGAGAAAAAGCCCATTCCATCAATAAGAGAAGTTTACTCAACAACACAAAGAGTAGAGAGTGGGTTGATGGTTATGATGACGAAAGAAAATCCAGCAAAGGAGGGTTCAACACTGAACTCTGAAACTACACTTATCAGTAACCAATGGAATTTTTGTAAGAAGAAAGATTATAAGGACAAACTGTGGTATGATTTTGCACTTATTATTAACCAATGGAATTTTTATAAGAAAAATTATGACAAGGACAGGCTCTGATGTGATTTTGCACTTATTAGTAACCAATGGAATTTTTGTGAGAAGAATTATGACAAGGACAAATAGTGGTGTGATCATTGCGATAAATCATGTCACACTAGAATATGTGCTGGAAACTCCATAGGAAGTTGGGAAGGATGGAGGAGAGGAAACAAACCATCAAACGGAAACAATACAGAATTTCGAGTGGTTGATCAATAGAAGATTTGACAACCTACTACATTTGAATCTCTAGTTTTCAATAAGGAACAATTAGAGTTTCTCCAAAAATTCATGATTCCTTGTAATTTAGCTCAAGTGGGTAATTTCCTCTCTGCCCTACAGACATGGAACATTTAACCCCAGAATCATAGATTCAGGGACCTTAAATCATATGATAGGCTTGTCATATATTTTCTCTACTTATACTTCATGTTCAAGACATCAAAAGGTCAAAATAGCAGATGGGTCCCTCTCATATGTTGTTGGAAAAGGATTAACAGTGCTAGGGAGATGGAAGGCTTATCTATATTGCAATTTAATTTCCATCAGTAAACTCACTCATGATCTAAACTATTGTTCTAAATTCTCTCCAACTCATTGTGTATTTCAGAATCTGTGTTCAGGGAAGAGGATTAAGAGTGCTAGGGAGATGGAAGGCTTATTTGTTCTAGATGAAGAGGTTGAGAAGATTTCAAAGGCATTACAATGTGAAAGTTCTTTCAGTAGTGAAATTATGTTGTGGCATTCTAGACTAGTGCATCCATGTTTTGCTTACCTAAAAAAGTTGTGCCCTTCTCTATTTTTAAGTAAAAATGTCAACTGATTATCAATGTGAGGTGTGTGAACTATCAAAGCATCCTTGAGCTAATTTTCCTATTCATGCTTACACTCCATCTAGTTCTTTTTCCAATGTACATAGTGATGTGCAAGGTTTGAAATGTTGGGATTTATCAGAGATATATCGCCAACATTTCGGATATTGGAGGGCTTCAATATGACAACACAAACAAATATGTCGTTTATCCGCTTTTTTGGAATTTTCTCTTGTTTTTCACCGATTTATTGGCAATATACCGAAATTTCAGTATTATCGGCAATTTTTTTGGTGCCACATCAGCACCTTTCAATGGGTTTCATTCAAAAATTGCAACCATTTATGCATTGGGCCAGGAGAAGCTTAGCCTAGTACCAATAAGGCCAACCAGTTCACAATATAAGCCATGTTGTTGCAAGCCATGCATCAATCTTTAAATAGAGCTTTGCTATGTTTCAAAGTGTTGATGTAGGATAGTTATGTACTTTACACTTTAAAAAACTTACTTCACTGCACACAGGAGCCACGGTGTATTTAGAGGATCATACTTTGTCTACGATTGATTTTATAGAGTGGTTGTTTGTTTAGTAAAGGGAAAGGTTTTTTGTCTTCTTTTTGCCTCGTCTCTTAGACGTTTGTTAGTATACTTCGTGTGTACTGTTTTCATCGCTTCTATACATTTCTAATATAAGCTCTTATTTACCTATCAAAAAAAAGATAGGTTCAATACACTCAAGTAGGATCATCAATAAAAATTAATGAACCACCTTGCTCCTGATATCCTCCACATCTCTGCTCACGACCAAAGGTTAAAGTTTCCGGAGCAAGCCCTCCACCTCTTCCATATCCCAATCATTAAAATGTCTTGAAAAGCGAGGATTCTAGCTACCCAACTCCCTGCCCTCCTCGCAAGCTGACACCTACTCATCTTTATTAACCACCAATAGGAATAAATTAGGGAAAACTTCTTTCAACGTTTGGTCCTCATACCATAAGTCCTTCCAAAACCCGACCTTTCTTCCATTCCCTACAATAAAGCAAGATGTTCAATGAATACCCTCCCATTCTTTTCTAATGGCTTTCCACTCCCCCACACTGTAGCCTCCTTTCACTCCTCTCAAACACCACTCTCCTTCCTCTTACCCAAATTTGCCGATGGTGACTTGTTTCCAAAAGGACTCCCTTTCTTCAACAAATATCCAACTCCACTTCCTTAGTAAAGTTTTGTTTAGGGCCACAAGACTATGAATTCTTAAGCGCCCTTTCTTCTTATCAGCCCAAACCAAATTCCAATCACCAAATGAGGTTTTTTTCTCTAAGGCACCACCGCCCCACAAAAAATCCCTCTGAATCTTTTCGATTCTTGCACACACCTTCCATGGAATGACGAAGAGAGACATGAAATAAGTTGGAAGACTTAATAAGGTGCTTTTGATCAAGGTAAGCCTCCCCCACTTAGAGAGATATTGCCTCTTCCACAAAAATAATCTTTTTCTGAATCTCTCTTCTACTACATCCCACACCCTTGAAGATTTGAAAGAGGCACCCAAAGGAAGCCCCAAATAAGAAGTGGGAAGCTTCCCTACTTTACACCCCATCACCGAAACACCTTCCTTCAAAGACTCAATACTTCCTACGGGAATAACCTTACTTTTATCTCTATTCACTTTTAAACTAGAAATAGCCTCAAACCACATAAACACCCAACTTAAATATATCAGTTGGTCACTATTGGTCTCACAAAAAATTAGCGTGTCATTAGCAAACAAAAGATGGAGCAAATCCATCCCTTCTCCACTACTTCCCACCTTAAACCTCTTAATGAAGCCCCCCCATCTAGCTCTAAACAACAGTTGACTAGGAGCCTCCATGACCAAAATGAAAAGATAGGGGGATAACAGGTCACCTTGTCTCAAGCCCCTAGTGTTGTGAGCCCGAGGAGTTCCATTGATTAAAAATAAGAAGCTAACTGTGGAAATACACCAACTGATCCAACTAATCCACCTCTACCTAAACCCCATATTAGACATAACAAAAAGAAGGCAATCCCAATTGACATGGTCATACGCCTTCTCAATGTCCAATCTTAGAAGGAGACCAAGGTTATTGTTCTTTAACCTAGAATCCACAGCTTCACTATCAATAAGCATAACGTCCAAGATCTATCTACCTTGAATAAAGGCATGTTGGTTCTCTGAAACCACCTTCCCCACAACTAACTTTAGCCTATTTGCCAAAACTTTGGCAAGTAGCTTGTACAATCCTTCAACCAAACTAATTGATTTAAAGTCTTTCAACTCTTCCATACCCTCTTTTTTTGGAATCAAAACTAGAAAAGTGGAGTTTAGGCTCCTTTAGAACGTGCCAAGATGAAAGAATTCTCTAAAGAAAACCATAATCTTGGCTTTGGTAAAATGCTAAAACACCATGGTAAAGCTATTTGGATCCAACTCTTTGTCACCAGAGAGGTTGCATAGGGCTTCAAACACTTCTTCTGAAAAAGGTACCTCTTAACTTCTAGACCTTACTTTCCCCAATACTCCAAACTGTAAACCCCTAATGCACAGTCTTCAATCCCCATTTTCTGTCAATAGAGTCTGATATGCCCTACACACCCCAACCTTGATCTCTTCCTCATCAGTCATTGTAACCCCATTGATTCTCACCTTGGATAATAAATTCCTTCTCGCATGGGCATTGGCCATCTTGTGAAAAAACTTGGTGTTCTTGTCTCCCTCCTTTAACTAGATTTCCTTAGATTTCTGTCTCCATGAAGTTTCTTCCAATAAAACCCATTTCTTATATTCCTCCAGGGGCCCCTTTCTAGCCTCTACCTCTTCAATAGAAAGGGGATTATCTCTCTCCTTAGAGTCCCATAATTGAACGTGAGAAAAGACTTCTAATTTTCTAAAGGAGACATTGCCAAAAACTTCTTTATTCCACACTCTAAGATCTTTTCTAGGAGCCTTCAACTTCTTAACAAGACAATGACTACTAGTCCCTATAACCATGTACTCAATCCTCCACTTTCTCACTATCTCTTTGAACCCATCTGTCAAGAGCCACATATTCTCAAAACATAAAGGGGTCTTGCCCTTTTTAACCCCTCCACCCTTAAGAGTAACGGGACAATGATCAGAAACAAACCTAGGGAGTGCACATTGAAAGACACCCAAAAAATGGTCCTCCCACTCATCGGAGAGTAAAAAGCAATTCAACCTTTACACTGCTTGAGAATTAAAGCCACTACACCACGTGACCTAACCTCTAGAAAGAGGTAGATCCTTCAGTCTTAGTTCCTCAATGACTTCAGAGAACCTTCTCATCTCTGCTATCAAATTGATCTCATTCTTCTCCCCTAGAAATCTAATAGAGTTCAAATCCCTCCCTACACATTAGGGATCATCCCATAGACCTTTGATTGTACCCAATTCATCCCAAAAATCTTCTTTTTTTTTTCCCCTCAAGAGGACTAGACTATAGACACCAGTGAACACCCAAACAAAACCATCTTCAGCATTCCTAAGACAACCAAAAATGGTGAATCCTCCACACACCAACTCCTAAAGATCCAAAACACTGTTGTCCCAAAAAGTCAGAATGCCTCCTGATGCTCTCCTAGCATCAACTGCACCCCAGTCCAAAAACCTTCCAACACCCAACCTTTTCACCACCTTTAACGACATCTCTTGCACCTTTGTCTCAAGAAAACAAACCAAATTTGCCTTTTGGGACCTAATCACCAACTTGATCAACTTCCTTTTCTCCCCATTGTTGAGCCCTCTAACATTCCAAGAAAGGATTTTGATCTTCATCAATCAACTGGAGCAAGTTCCTAATTGTTCCTGCCACTCCTTTTGGATGAAAGTGCAAAATCTCCATAATTAATCGAAGAATCCAATCTCCTAAGCTCCCTTTAGAAACGGGAAACGGACGTAGATTTCTTCTTCCTCCCTTTGCTAGGGGACCTGTCATCGGCCTTCTTCCTCAACTTTCTCATCATCGACCAAATTTCTTCTTCACACCCCTCAACCGACATTCCCAAAAATCTACTAAACTCTTTGAACTTGGAGAATTCCTTGTTGAAAAGTAGATCTTCTCCTAGAGAAATATTCTCAGGGAACACAACCTCTAAGCCATCTTGCAAAATCATAGATAGAGGCCCTTTCAAAGCTTTGGCCACTATCTTCAATGCACTCCCTTCCCACTTAGTGGATCCTCCCCTTACTTTCTCATAATCCATAGTCCCTCTATAGTCTCCACCTTGATTAGTGAAATCCGACACCCAGAAAGGAGTAGAAGAAGACAAAAGGCCCTTCCCCCCAAGAAGAATGGGACCAGGAGAGCATACCTTAGAATCTAAGAGCTTTTACTAAAAGGGCATCATTGGCTAAAGGTTTCAAAGTTGCCTTCATAATGGTCAATTTTGACACACAGGGATTGGGACCTTCAAAAATCCCCTTCCTAGTTGACAAGTTGCTAGGGACTGATCGTGAGTTTCTTCAAAAAATCAAACACTACAACCATTTTCCAAACCTTCCACAAAGCTATCCAAAATGAGTTCCAAACCAAAATTAAAATCCTCAAAACCAATAATGGGACATAATATTTTTCAGAATGTTTGGGGAAATATCTCAATGCCAATGGGATTATACCCCGGTCATGGTGTGTTGACATACCCCAACAAAATAAACAGAATGTCATCCCACACTCTCGTATTTGAGACACCTATGAGCATGCTTAAGAAATTCTTCCTTCTTGTTAGCCACATTTTTCCTCCCTTACAACAAAGGTTTTGGCTAGTTTGCCTCTGTTCATAACCATACATACCAAAAGCAAATTAGATCCAAAAGCCCTTAAATGTGTCTTTGTATGGTACCCTCCAACTCAAAAAGGTTACAAATGCTTTCTTTCAAAGTCTCGGAAATTCTGTGTAATAATGGACATCACATTCTTTGGAAACCAAACTTACTAACCCAAACCTTCTCTTTAGGGGGAGGGTTTTAGAGAGGAAGATCAATTTTGGGAAGTCCTACCAGTTACTATTCTTGAAAATTCTACTCTTATTAGTCCAGAAAAATCCACTCCCATGGGCTTTACCATTTCTATCTCCATCTCAGATTCTGAAACACTAAACAAGGAAGATCAAATAAGAGAGGAAGATTTGGAGAATGGATCAAAAAGACAAGCAGAGATAAAAGTGTGTGAGAAGGAATAAAGGAGCTAGCAATTCTCCTCACTACAAATCCCCTAAATCGAGTGTGGAAAATTTGGACAGCAAAAATGAGTCATAAGATTCCCCAAATTCCTTAAATTTCTCAAGTTCTAAATCTGTTTGTGAGTCTTCATCTGATTTGAACATTCCTTTTGCTCAAGTTTTCCCTCAACACCCTGTATCTAATTTTGTTTCCTATAGTCAACTTAATCCCTTTTGTAAAATCTTTACTACTAATTTCTTTAGTGTGAGTATCCTAAATTCTATTAACGAAGCCTTAAAGGATCAAAAATGGAGAGAAGCAGTTCAAGAAGGAATGAGATCTCTACACAAAAATAGGATATGGGACTTGGTGGAACTTCCTGTAGGAAAGAAGGTTGTAGGATGCAAGTAGGTGTTCATGGTGAAATTCAAATAAAATGGAACAGTTGATCGGTACAAGGCTAGGTTGGTTGGAACATGATCCACACAAACTTACGGGATTGACTACTAAGAAATCTTTTGCACCTATTGCTAAGATGAACACAATTCGAGTTCTATTCTCACTTGTTGTCACTCAAGATTGACCTCTACACCAACTAGACATTAAAAAATACTTTTTTTTCATGAAGATTTGGAGGAAGAAGTATATATGGAATTGCCACCTAGCTTTAAGGAAAAATTTGAGAGTAGTCTGCAGATTAAGAAAGTCTCTCTATAAATTGAAGCGGTCATCGTGTGCTTGGTTTTAAAAAATTACCAAGTTAGTCCGCAAAGCCAAGTTGATCACACAATGTTTCACAAACATGTAGGAGGTAAGGTGACTATATTAATTGCATATGTAAATGATATAATTGGGATAGAAAATAACATGGCTAAAATCAGAAATTCAAAAGATTCCCTTGCTAAATTCAAAATATAAAACTTGGGAGATTTGAAATGCTTCCTAGGCATTGAGGTGACTAGATCAAAGAAAGGGATCTTCTTGTCACAAAGAAAGTATACTCTAGACATATTAAAGGAAATTGGAATGCTTAGATACAAATCAATGGACTCCACAATTGATGTCGATCACAAAGTGGGAACATTGACAATAAGCCTAGCCATGAATAAGGAGAGTTATCAAAAGGTTAATGGGCAAGTTAATTTACTAATCCTATACTAGACTAGATATTATCTTTGCTATTGGAATGGTCAGTCAATTTATGCATGCGCTAAATGAAGAACATACAAATGCAGTGGTTAGAATTTTGAGATATCTCAAAGGAATACCCGGGAAAAGACTTCTCTTTTCAAAAACTAGTAACCTGGATGTGGAAGCATACACAAATGCTGACTGGGCAGGTTGTATGAGTGACATGAGGTCTACTTCTAAGTACCGTACATTTGTTGGAGACAATTTGGTGACATGGAGAAGCAAAAAACAATCCATTATGGCAAGATCTTGTGCAAAAGCTATTTAGATCGATAGTCTTGGGAATTTTGGAACTACTATGGTTAAAATCTCTCCTAAAGGAACTAAAAATGGAGAATGATAAACTTATGAAGTTGTACTGGAAAAATAAGGCTGCCATAAGTATCTCACAATCCAGTGCAACATGATAGAACAAAGTATGTTGAAGACACCATTCATGTTAACTGGAAAACAATTAGCGAATGTGCTGCCTAAGGGTCTACTAAAGCCACAATTCCAAGGAATTCTTGGCAATCTGGGAATAATCAATGTCTACAAACCAACTTGAGGGGGAGTGCTAAGAATCTGGAATCAAATCAAGCTATACAGCCTGGAGGAGTTTGTTGTGTCAAAGATAAGAAGTCAAACTTGGTTGAATAGCCTAAATTTTTGGATTAATTAGGCTGACTTGTTCCTATACTTAGATTATTCTATAACTGTAAATTGTCTCTAGGAATTTTATAGATAGTTTCCTATTTTTTTCTTCCTAGTTTTTAGCCTTGATACTAGCCTTAGTCATGTATATATTTAGTAGTAGCCATGTACACAAGTAATTCAGTTGGATTAATAGAAATCTTTATTCATCTTTTCTCTCACCACCTCTCAATAGTTCAATGCCTAACTGCTTCCAAGTAGTCTAAATTCAATTGGTGGCAGTCTTTTAAAAAATATAGTGTGAGCATTCATTCTCTATTGTAATCCCCCAACTTTTATTATGATATTTCCCCGTGTGTGTGTGTGTGTGTTAAACATGCTTTAGCATCCCTTTTGAATGTTTTTGAAGAATTGGTTTAGAAGGAATTCTATTTCAAATAGTTGTAATGTTTTAATAGAAATAGTGGGAATAGTTATTGTCCATGATAATTCAGACATGTATTAGCATACAAGCACATTGCCCCTACCTCCCCTTCTGAATATTTTTTTAGAATGGGTTAAGAAGGTAATCTGATTCAAATAGTTGTAGTGTTTGAACACAAATATTGGGAGTACTTATGCTTTACAATGATCACATGTGTGTATTTGAAACTGTTTAGCATACAAGCATGTGTCCCTTTAACCCTTTCTAATTTTACTTCTGGAATTTGTTAGGAATGGTTGGATGAGTGTATGCTAATGTCATATATTTTTACTATCTCAAGTGTCTTGCAAATTTGGTTGTATTGGTTGATGCAGAATGGATGAAATGATGCGTGGAGAAAGAGGTTGGAGAGAATTAGCTAAGTTTGAAGATAGAGTAGACAGGTTTAGTCGTATCAATTATGATTCAATGTGCTCTCCAATGAGTGATGAATTTAATGATCAAAATGATGATTGGACTGAGGAGGTATTTTCTTGCTTATAAACAAATGTTCCTTGTTTTTATGTATCCTTAGTACTCCTATGTTGCTGCACTGTTGACCCTAATCATCACATATGCATGTCATAGATGATCAACATGGGATTATGGTTTTTGGGAAGTTGGTGTGTCTAAGGCCTTGTGAACAGCAATATCATGTCAGCATGTTTGATTCTGTCCTTCCTAATTAAAGAATCAAGCTCAACATAATGTTAAACTCACGATTTGAAATATTGGAAGTATGATTGTATATCTTTTATCACAAGCTCTAAAAGACACAGGTAAAATTATCTAAAAATAAAAAAAGTATGGATAGTGAGGTTTTTCCACTTAAAATCTTTGTAGCCATGGTGCTTTCCTGTTCCCATTTCCATAGCTTAATTTTGTAGAATGAGTTTCCATTCTCCCACATGAGTATAGTGGCTATAATCCAACCAATTTGAACATAAAATGTTTTTCTTTGCATAATAATGAGTGTTGGGCATTAGTATAGAAAAAACATGCATGTTACTTTCATTTCTTTTTCCTTCAATGTACAGACTAAAGTGCTTATAGAATAAACTAGTTTTGCCATGTTACTCAGTATTTCTTAGGACATCTTCAAATATCGCATTCTTTGAAGCCAACGCATCAGGAATAGCTGGACAATAAATTTGACTGTGTGGCTATCAAACCCTTTTCCTGGTCTAACTAGAAAATTTATCCATACTATGCATGTGTTACTTTTCACGTGTTATTTCCTTTTTTTGTTCTCTTACCCATATTGTTGTGTTAGTTAATCACCTTCTCCCTAGAAACTTAGTGGATGGGGAGAGCTGGTATATTTGAATAATTGAAATTATCAATTTATCTACATTTTTTAAAATCATATCATGAAGAATTTAATTTTAGAAATTCAATAAAGAGAGACCAAGGGACCTAGCTTTCTATAATTTTTATATCCTGCACAAATTCCATGTCTTCTCACATAGCCTTGATGCATATTCTTTTTAGTACTCCTCTTGCTATTATGCTTCCAAGTTCCATCTTGAACTAAATTACTCATTAGGAAAATTTGTTTATCCGTCTTGCATATGATCAAACCATCTCAGCCTCATTTCTCTTGCCCTACCTTTTTTTTTTTGTTGTAACTTCTTAAGATGCACCCATTGTTATTGTCTTCTATTCTCCTCTCATTTTTCCATCTTCAACATGTTCCTTTGTTGATTAACATTCCCATAAAACACACATGTACTTATCCTAATTTTCTCTTTAATTTCATAAACTTTTGCAATTAAACAAAACATCCTCCGCTTCCTTCATCTTACTCTAATTTTATGACTAATGCCCTTTTTAGTCCTCTTTCCAAGGATGACTCTCCAATGGTCGCTTTTGAGTTTCTAGTAGAGATTTAGAGGGTGTTCTGTTAAAACTTAATACTTATATTAATTAATGACTTAAGTTGATTTTAATTTATCGACTTAAAACTTATTATTTAATTTTTTACTTTAAGTATAGTGGTTATTTAGTAAACTTTAATTTTTTTTCTAAATTATCAAATTGACATAGTTACCCTGATTAATTTTAACTAATATATACCTTTATTAATCTTAAGTAATAAATTTGTTTGTTAAGCATCCATACTAAAAGTATTGTAGACATGTAAAATTACATAAAATAATTATAAAATATTTACTATAAATAATAAGTCATGTATGTAGCATCATGGATATAAAAAAGTCTTTCCCCGAATAAAGCCAAATAGAGCAAAAGAGATTTAGGATTCTGAATAAGTTAATTATTTGGACTTAATACATAAAGTTGTTTTTAAATTTAAGTCATGACATCAAGTTATTTTACCAAACATACTTAGGTAATGTTTGTTTTTTTACCTGAAATCTAAATAACCCTAAATTTGACTTAAAAATCTAAATAGAGTGGAATATCATTAAGTGTTTAGGTTGTTTTTTTAATTAATATCTAAATGTTGTTAAGTATCAAGTTGTTTATTTTTATTCATGACTAAATGTTGTGAAGTGTTAAATCTATTCATTTTTACATGTTAAAAACATTTATAATTTTAATTTGAAAAAAAATAATTTAACATATTTCCAAATATCCCAAATGTTAGAATTTATTTGCATAATAAAATTTTACAATTGATTAATTATATAATTAGTAAAAAAAATTGGTAATTGGATAATAACTAGGATTCCTAATTATGCTTGGTTGTTAAAAAATGTTACAAATTTTTTAAGTTAGCACTTGTTTTTATGCGGCATATTTTTTGGATTTATGGATTTGTGTTTGAGATATTTGTTCCATTGTTGATATTAATTCATTAATTTTCGGATTTTTAATTTGAGAAAAATAGTAAATAGAATTTTTTGTTTTGTCAAAATTAATGGGAATTGTAGATTCTAGTGGATTTAAATAGATATGAATTTTGGAGTTCTAATTTAAAAAAAAAAATAATTGAAATTGATGCTTGTTAAATTTATTTTGGTTTTGTTGTATGGCAAGAGGTTGAATTTTGAAAATTTGTAAAAAAATTATTTTGAAAAGATTTTAGTACAAGTTGAACCAGAGTTTAAGGTAGTTTTGGGCTTTGATTGACCCGTAACACAGCCCAACCAACCTTAGCTGCAGTCATATGGTTTTGGAAATTGTTGAACGATCTAATAAGGCAAATGGCATCATTGTAACTCTCACATACATATATTTATAGATTTTATGTGATTTCATCTACAGTAGTTCAAACACCTTTTGAGTTTTCACTTGACTGAATAGCCTCTTGAGCTCAAGTTCCCAATTTGGTCCAGTAAATAACTTATGCTAATAACTATTCCTCTATTACTTTAACTAGTGTCATTTACATCTCCATGATTCTCAATTGTGCTTAACATAATACATCTCTCCCCTTTATGTTATCCTTGGAAACTAGCATCATTTTGGAACATGATTACTTAAATAACCAAAATATCAGAAAATAAGTAACATTCATCTCTATTTCTGTTTCCATTAAGACAAACAGTATAGTTGCTCCAAAGAAAAGAAAATAAAGGACAAACAAATTTCTACATTACTGCTTTTCTTCACTTTCTGTATGTAAGGTGGAAATTTTTGTTAGTGTTGACAATGACTTCATAGCTTTTTTTGTTAAAATGATGAAAACTATCTTCAAACTGACCCTTACTAATTATTTACTTTCTGTAAAATGGTGACAAATTGATCGATATTGGATGAGACATAATGACAGTTTAAAAACAAAACAAAAAAAATCTTCTCATGCTAACACAAACATGCCAGCATGAAAGAGTTGCTTTGATATGCTATTTTGCTTAAACTGCATTTCTGTTAGAATTCTTTGATTAAGACACTGTAATTTGAATTAGGGGCCTAACTATGATTTCCGTGGACCGAATTCGGGAAGCACTGCTTGCGTTGCTATCATTCGGGGTGACCAACTTCTTGTTGCAAATGCTGGTGATTCTCGTTGTGTACTATCTAGGGCGGGTGAGGTAATGCTTTTCCTCCTTGAAAACTTTCAACATACTTCCTCCAAGTTGTACGAGGGAAGGTACATGTTTTTCATGGTTCTCCAGTTGGATTTTTTTTTCCATATCTCTGACTTGAATGGGTTTTATAACTTGATTGGCGACCTATAATAGAATTGAAAATTAATAAATTATTATTTAATGAATCAAGTAGCACTTCAACTGATCACTGTACTTAGAATATCAACTACTGTTGGGCCACTAACAGTGTTTTGAGTTCTGTATTTATTTTGGCCTGAGATGGACAGGCCAGATCATTGGACTGTCTCTAAGATGTTGCACAGTCTAACTTTAAAGGTATGTGTGTACAGAGTTAAATGTGCCTTTCTTGGCAGGCATACGATTTGTCTACGGATCACAAGCCTGAGCTTCAGGAAGAGAAAGAAAGGATCCTAAAAGCTGGTGGTTGTATCCAACATGGACGGGTCAATGGAGTTTTAAACTTGGCAAGAGCAATTGGTACTTATACATCCTTTCAGTTTATTCCTCGAATTAATATAAGAAAAAGAGAAGCATTTCATTTTTCTTTCTTATTGCTTTGTAATTTGATGTTTGCTGATTGCAGGAGACAATGAATTCAAAATGAACAAATCTCTGCCTGCAGAAAAGCAAATGGTCACTGCCAATCCAGAGATAAACACTGTATGTAACCCATTGGTTGATATGCTACCACTAGGTGATATTTTTTAAATTTTGTTCCCTATTTTTTGTTCTTATTTATTTATTTATTTAATTGAATCAGGCTTCTCTTTGCAATGATGATGATTTTATGGTTCTAGCTTGTGATGGGATCTGGTAACATCTCTCATTTGTGTTATTCTTCTTCTATTTTAAATTTATAAATTTTTTTCCTTGATGAAAATTTGTTACTTATTAGGTTATGTTTGGTTCTTGGAAAGTATTGAGGAAAGAAAAAAAATATTTTAAGTAAAATGATCTTTCTCATTTTAATTTATACTAAGGAAAATACAAAAGAAAATCGAATATAATTAAAATTAATAAGAAACTTACGTATTTTTGAATTATTTAATCTTTATATAGAAGAATTAAAATAAGTTAAATGAGTTTGAAATAGCACATAGATATGATTCATTGACTTTAAATCTATTTTTTGTTTTCCTTTGCTTTTTCTTTCTATTTTCTTTTCTTCATATTTTCCCTTAATTTTTCCGGGAACCAAACATTGCCTAAATGATTTTTTCACTACACTTCATGAACCATATCAAAGTGTTGATTACATTCATACTTGCACTATTAAATTATAGGTTTAGGTGTGTTATTTGCCATTTCATAGGGCATTTTAACTTAGAATGCACCTCAGTTCAAAACACTTCTTGATTAAAGAAAAATTGCACTTTGGAGAAGCAAATTCCCTTCTTTCAATCCAATTTCAGTGATGAGATGGCAATTTTCTCTCTGAATTAAACTTTCATAAATTAATTCATGATACTTATGTTAAAACTTTTGGATTTCCCTTCTCTATCCATATATCCTAGGCTTTCTTATTGTTATTAATTAAAAAAAAAAAAAAATCCCTGTGAAGCATGGGTTGACTAGAATATAAAATTATGAATAGTTAAGGTCATTCTTACGAATTTTAAAGAAATGCAGCAGAGAGAAATTTTGCATATCATGTCTCAATGGATCTAAAGATTGGTAAATATATTAAAAAAATGAATTTATAGAATACTAGATATTTTTTATGGATCGATTTTTTTTTATTTATTTATAGTATTAGGCATCAATATTTTTTTTTTCAAAAATAAAAATTCCCGAGCAAATTGAACTCTAAATACATTTAAAAAGTGAACCAATTCCAAGTCAATGGGAGGAAGTTTTTACATATTACAGGAAAATGAAATTTGGTATTAAAACAATCATACTGAAGTTTATTGGCTATGCCATGCAATGAACCCTAGTTAATTAGTTTGTGTCTCCATGAATTAGTGCCTGATTAATAATCAGCTACAGCTGGGTTTCATCAGATAATACATGAGTGAGAAAGTGACCAATTTGTTATACCGAACCCCTAGCTGAACAATATACAATCTTATTCATAATCGTGAAGGCTAAGCTTTCTTGATTATGCTGATAGTCAAAATTTCATTCCTGCATTTTTTGTATCAGTGCTGAAGGATCCTGATATAAATCAGTCCTTTTTTCTCTCTGCCTTTTTTCCCTGTCTTTTTAGGTGTCTAGTTTATGCTTGTGTTCATTTGTATTCGTCAGCTCTTGTTTTTATTATTGACTTTTTTTCTTTCCATAGTAATTCCAGTACTGAATTCTCTAGAATATTTATGCTTGCAGGATGAGGACCTGAGCAACCAAGTACCTCATTTTCTAATTTTATTTCCAGATTTTTGTTGATTTTCCATCTTGTCTTTGATTCTAGTTTCCCCACCCCCAAATTTTACAGAATTTTAAAGCTTATTTTCTTTTCATGGTACACTGGACAGGCAGTCAAAGAGACCAAACATGTAACTGCATGATACACATTGAAGTTGATTCCCATCTCCAAACTTGACTTTCTACTTTTGGCTTCTTGTTATTTGGAGTAGTGACAGTGCAGTCTCAATTTTGATTCAAATAGCCTTGCTATAATCTCGGAATGACCAAAGACCACAAACTCACTCTTTTAAACCTCAACCTATCATTGTCTTTTCACCATTTGCATCAGCTAAGCAGCTTAGCACATTTGCATGCCAAGCCAAACCTGGCCAAAATATTACAAGACTGTTGGATTGGCCATTTGTCAAGTAAAATGCATCCTTATATGTGTAGCTGTACTTCAATGATGGTTCTATATATAGGATGGTGTAATTGGTGGTTTAAGTAATATAGGAAACACATTTCTAAGTGTAAAGAAATAGGACATTTCGCTTTAGTTTTGATCTTTCTGTTTTCTTCTCTTCTATTAATTGTTGTCTTCTGCAATCCCATCAAGCATTTGAATTTAAATTTACATTTTGAGTTCCGACCCTAATCCTTGCTCTCACCCCCTCTCTCCCTTCGCTAGGGACTGCATGACAAGCCAAGAACTGGTGGAATTCGTACATGAACAGCTAAATTCAGTAAGTTCTTGATACCCCTTTTGGAACATTATAGACAATTTGCATCTAAGTTAAGCTCGGGTTTATTACAATCGATGCAGGGATGTAAGCTCTCAGCAGTGTGTGAAAAAGTGCTGGACAAGTGTTTAGCACCATCTTCTGGTGGCGAGGGATGTGACAACATGACCATGATCTTGGTGCAGTTCAAGAAACCTATTCACTCCAGTGCTTCTGCTGGGAAGCAGGAGCCTCTGCCTTCAGATATTCCATCCGGGTCTAATCAGACACCAACGGGGACCAATTCATAGTAACCAAATCTGCTTGATGCAAACCAAATGGCTAAGCATAGCATCTCCTGGAAGCTTGAGTTTTAGCAAGTACAAGAATCATGGATATGACTTTTTCAAGTTTAAAAGAAGTCGTTTCATGGAGTAGAGGTTTACAAGGTAAATGATGTTAAAACATCTATGTTGTTACCGAATTGTTATTCCTCTAGTTCAAGTAGAACTTTTCTCCCTCGTATTCCTGAGCAATGGAAAATTTTAGGATTTTGCCACCAACAAATCTTTCAAATTCATTAAGTCTTGTTTAGTAATTGTTTTTTAAAATTGTTTTTTGTTCTCCAAAATAGGAAAACACATTTGACAACTAGAAAGTATAAAACAGTTTTTTGTTTTTAAAAATAGAAAATAAAGTGTTTTCAAAGAATCTCTTTACATTGTTTTTAGTTGTTTTCATTTGTTTTTTATGACTGTTTTAAAAAATAATTATACAAATATGGAGAGTGATTAAAAATAAAACATTGTAGATAAAATTATTTTTAAAACATATTTAAAATTATAAAAATGGGTTAAAAATATTTTGGTTCCAAATAGACTTTTGTTCTACAAAACATTAAAAAACAATTTTTGAAAATTGTTTCAAAAAACCATTTTTTAAAACGGTTACCAAATTGACCCTTAGGCCTTGTTTGGCAAATGTTTTCAAGAACAATTTTCTATTTTTTAAAACAAAAAAACTGAAAAACACGTTTGACAATTAAACTTTTTTTTTTTTTTTTTCTGTTTTCTGTTTTAAAGAATAATTATACAAACATATATAATGATTAAAAATAAAACTATGGATATAAAAATTATTTTTAAAACATATTTAAAAATAGTAAAAGCAGGTTAAAAACAATTTTAGGTTCTCATACAGACTTTTGTTCGACAAAACATCAGAGAACAGTTTTTAAAAATTGTTCTTAAAAACTATTTTTTCATAACTGTTTTCAAAAATAGTTGCCAAACAAGGCCTTAATCTCTCATTCATATGTGATTAATCAGTTTTTTTGGTGGAACTTCTTCATGGATTTCATAGACTACAGGGGTCTTGTCCTTTATGGGTGTGTTTGGTGTGTAAAAATAGGAATATGAATGAAGGTGAATCATAATATCATATATTAAAATTTTGGTAAGTGCGAGTTTTGATTTTCTTGATAATGAATTTCTTAATCATTCATATTCCCATTCATGATAAGTAATTCAAACACAATATTAAATGGAAAATACTATTTTTCTCTCATGGTTTACATCTTGATTAAGGTGGGTGGAGGCAAATTGGTTTTAACTTATTAATAAATGTGATTAATTGAATAATTACTTTTTAATCTATATTCTTTGCCACTATGAGTATATAACAAAATTTTGAACTTGGCTTAAAACCCAACTCAACCCAACGTTTAACTTGAGTTAGCCAACATCAACCTATTTCTCTAGATTGATCTAGTTGGTGTGGGTTGGGTAGGTTGGATTGACCAAAAAAGTTGATTTGGGCAAGATGGGTTGAGGGCAAAAAAAAAGGTAGTTAGTATATATTAGTATTCTACATTAGGGTAACAATTTTATTCATATGCGTAGTTCCAACATAACTTTCATTTTTTTAGGTCTTGACGATTTTGATTAAGCTCCAATTACTCAAGCATTGATTTCAGATACGTAAGTATATGCTTGGAGGTATAAGACTCTTACTATATTTCTACAAGTGTGAGCTCTATGAGTTGTATGATAGCAATATGCAAATATGCTAAAGAAGCTTAAGGCATTTTGGTTCTTACTCATGAAAGCACTTCTTCTATGAAGTCGTCCAAAGTTAAAATATTGACTACCAAATTAGAAAGTAGTAGAATGGAAGATGGTGAATGCTTCTCTGAATTTTACAATAAACTAGGTGGCATGATAAATTCTTGTTTTAATCTTGATGACAAAATCCTTGAATCAAAAGTAGTGAAATAAATGTTGAGATTTGTCCTTAGAGATTTTGGCCTAAGGTCATTAGCATAAAGAAAGTAAAAATATACTTAGAATTGGTAAATTAGTAGCCATGAAATGTCCCTACATTTTTCAAGGAAGTCTAAAGAGTTACTCCCAAAAATTTCTATAAAGGAGAAATTAGAGTCAAAAGATGAAAATCATCAAGCCTTTGACAAAATATAAAATTTCATTGTTTGCTAGAAAATTCAAGAATTTCATGAACTTCAAAAGAAAGCTAACTCTAAAGATGACTCTAAGAAATGGAAGAATAATATCACTAAGAAGGAAAAAGAGAAAGCATCATTCAAATCCAATCAAATTAGATATTATAAATGTGGTAGAAAAAGGCATATTGCTTTTGATTGGCCTTGTCTAAATAGGAATGAGAAAGTAGAACAAGAGACTTGGAGTGACTCTAAGATCAAAGGGGAAGAATGCGATAATTGTAGTGAGAGCGATGAACACTCAAACTTTGTTACTTTTCCAAGTTATGTGAAAGTAACTAAATCATAAAATGAGAAGATCATGAAATCTAGTGATGAGGAAGAAGGCAAATTTGATGATTTGCAAGAAGCTTATAATATCTTGTATGATGAATTAAGCTATAAAATTCAATGTGAGGATGTCTTGATGATATCTAAAAATAATTCTCATATCGAGTCTTTGAATGTTAAACATCATGATATGTATGATACACTTAAATATCTATTAAGTCTAAAAAAGATAGTTTGTTCAAAAAGATTAGGAAACTTAACATTGAAAATGATAACATGCTTGATAAATTTTTAAAGTCCTTAAAAATCCCAACATCATGTTGTTTTATTGCCACATAAACCCATACCCACTGAAATAGAATGATTTAAAAAAGTATAAATGGCAAGAATGTCATCTTACTTTTAGTATCTTTGGATGAAATGATTTTGAAAAGGAAATCATCTAGAGATAAGTATAGAATAGTCTACCACTAATAGGAAGATTACCTTTGTTAAGCCTCTCTAGAGGTACCTTCACTTGTGGAGACTCCTCCAAAGATGGTTCCTATATGTACCATTTGCCAAAGGCTTGAACATGACTAAAATAAGTATTATAGCAAACTCAAGTTTCAAACTGGTGAGTCTAATTTCCTTACAAATTATATTAGATACTGAATATTTGAAAAGTCAAAGAAGCCATGTAAGTATACCTTCAAAAACTATATAATTTTCAGTTAGGAAAGTCAATTTTTACTACATTCTTCAATGTGATTTTTAGTGCTAGCAGTGTAACCTAGTATTAATTTGTTATATACGCAACCCATCTTGAAGAGATAACATATATCATGCTACATGAACATGGGTTACCTACGCTTGTTGGGTGGAAGCTCAAAACATTACTCATTTCACTTCTAATAATTGTGTTCTAATTAATTAGACCAAGTGCAAAGAAAGCATCTTATTGGTCATGGTAGGTAAGAAATCTAGTGTAAAGTATTTTTGGGTTTTTGGGAGCAAATGTTATATCCTTGGGATAGTGAAAATCCAATTTTAGGAAAATTCTTAGGTTATTCTTCTAAGATTAAGTCTTACAAAATAATACAATTTGATCACCAAATTAGTGGTTCAAGAATATCTAAGTTCTTCTGAGGATCAAGATGATGATCATTTATAAATTAACACTTGGGATGAAGAAGAAAGAATCATAGATGACATATGAGAGATTTTTAAAAAAATTGGGAGACTTCAAACTTGATGATGAGGAAACAAAAGCTAAAATTAATAGAAAGTGTTCCAAAAAATCATTGTATGTCAAATGTAATGGAGATCCTTCTAAATCTAAGGTTATTAGGAGATATGAAAAGGTGAGTGATTTAGAATTTATGTATTATACCCCTGGATTGGAGATTAAAAAGAAAAAAAAAAAGAAAAGAAAAAGAAAAGTGGAAAAGGCATTACGAGAGGAATCTCAAGTAATCATACTATAGAATTTAAACTAGTTTATTAAAATGAAGTGTAGTAATTAATTTATAAGCCCAAAGTATTTAGTTAATTTTTAAAAATAAGTGTGATGAATAGAAAGTTATCATTAGGAATAATGCTAAACTTGTAACTCAAGGATATGCAAGAATAAAGATTCACCAAGACCAACTAATCCTTAATGCTATTGTTAGTTCATTGTTTCACATGGTTATCCTGTTTATTACCTATTAAAATACATCTAAGGATGCTTAGACAACCTTAGCTACAACCTATGCTAAATTGTCAAGAAGGCGCATTATGCAAATCAAAGGACAACTTGCTAATCTTTTTAAAGGATCTCAAAGTGTCACTAAATACATGCAGCAAATTAAAAGTCGATAACTCATCATGATGGATGCTACAATCAACAATGAAGACTTAACCATCAAAATACTTGAAGGACTCAAAGTAGAATACAAAGACATTTCCTTAGCAGTTTGGGCCCATGAAACTTCAATCTCATTTGAAAAATTGCATGAGAAACTCTTAATTTTGAAGCCCACTTTTAGCATGAAGAGAAGAAAAATCATCTACTAGTTACTGCAAATGTTGCTAACAAAATGGGAAATGGTGGCTAAAACAACAACCTAAATCGACTAAACAAATTCAACTCTCACCTTATAACCGGTCAAAACATGGCCAGACCCATTCTTCTCATAACCGTACCTTTAGCCCAAAACCTTACAAAGAGAATTGCAAATTGTGTGGACAATAAGCGAACAAGACAAAATGCTATCCAAGCTTTCGTTACATGCCTTGGAAAACTCAGTCCTCTGTCCAACCCCAATTTGGTCAACCCCCTTGACCAATGTCCAATGCTCCACGTGTTAATTTTGTTGTTCAACTTGATCATGCCTTTTTAAGCAGGCTTCTTAATTTAGGCGCTTCTCACCATGTTACCACCAACCTCAATAATATTTCTCTACTCCCCTTATGCAGGCTTAGATGCCATCATGATTAGCAATGGCATTGGTTTGTCTATTACCCATACTGGTTCTACTATTATTCCCACGCCCTCTCAACCTTCTAAATTAACAAATGTTCTTTGTGTTCTTGCAATAAAAACAAATCTTATTTCCGTCTCTAAATTCTGTTTATTTAATAATGTATCTATTGAATTTTTGTCTTTCTTATTTGTTGTGAAGCATCTTCACATGGGGCACATCTTTTGCAAGGATCGATTAAAGATGGTGTCTATGAATGGGCGACTCAAGTGTCATCTTCTCCACCGCTGATTGCCTTTTCTAATGTCAAAGCTTCCCTTTTTGAATGACATAATTGCCTTGGCCGTCCCTTTGTCAAAGTTCTTTGGCAGTTAATTTCATCTCGTGATGTGTCTGTGTCCTCCACAACTTCATCTACATTTTCTTATAATGCCTGCAAATGCAATAAAAATACATAAACTTCTTTTCACATAAACTTGTTTTCCCTGTATCAGCTATTTCAAGTTCATCCTCTCTTGAAGTTATCTATTATGGTGTTTGGGGATTACCCATTCAATTGCATGATGGATGTAAATATTACGTTATATTTGTTGATCATTTCACAAAATATATTTGGTTATATCCATAAAAATGGAAATCTTATGACGTTTTCAGTTCATCATAGAAAAATATTTTTATTCTTCTATCATCACACTGTACACTAATAATGATGGAGAATATCAAGCCTTAACACTTTTTCTTTTTTATTTCAACATGGTATTTCTCATCGTACTACACCACCACACATCCCCCCCCCCCCGAGCATGATGGATTTTTTAAAAATCATCATCGCCACATTGTTGAGACTGTTCTCACACTCCTTAGCCATGCCTCCCTTTCTCTCACATTCTGGTCATATGCTTTTTGTACTATGACTTGTCTCATAAATCACCTGCCCACTCCAAGTCTATTTATGATATCTCCATTTGAGAAAATATTTTGTTAACACCCCAATCATGCAAAATTACAGGTTTTTGGGTGTCTTTGTTATCCATGGTTAAAACCCTACAATAAAAAAGAATTAGAGCCACTATCAAGACCATGTATTTTTGTAGGGTATTCACTTTCTCAAAGTGCTTATTATTGTTTCGACCCATCCACTCAAACCTTTTGTCGCCATGTTGATTTTGTGGAATCCATTTTTCCATTTGTAACTCTTTTGACCTTTCTTCCTAGACCATGTCCAGATACATTCAATACTTGGGTTCCTCACATGTTATTATGTCTTCCCATTTATGCTCCCTTTTTCTCTAAACCCTGTGGGAAGCTTCGCTCTATGTGACCTTTCCAAGCTCAAGACCCTTTGGTCATCCAAGGTAAGCAGATAATCCATCTGGAATCAATCTGTTTGAACCAAGATGAGTTCCATCTAGCGTAAGAGGAGAGATAGATTTCCTTATTTCCCAATGCCAGACAGAATGGATAGACCAAGGTGATTAGGGCTTCCAAACTGACAAACCAACCGAGCCGAAAATTTCAAGCATTGGATAGATGATTAATAACACTCAATGCCTGAGTGATAATTTTGACGACATTTACACCCAAAAATCAATGTCAGTCATTCGTTACTCGCAATCAGTGATATTGACAAACGTAAATGCACAGTCAACGACATGATCTGAGATACTTGCACGATAACCAACAAATGACGTTAATTAGTAGCTCTTATTTGGTATGATTGCCTAATCCGCGCTAAGGTGATGGTGTTGACCACCTTATTAAGGCATAATATCTACCACAACAACGATCATCAGCGCAAGAAAAACATAAATGCACAATCAAGGTTGTGATGATGGCACCATATGTCCTATAAAAACCCCTCCAGAAGTATGAAAAAGGTATGCGAGCACATAACCATTCAAAACAGTTGGATTCACTCTCACTAGATTCTAACTTAAGCTTTGGAGGGGCGTGCCCAAACCACCTGTTTGGACATCCTTTTATGCAGGGAAGAAGTCCGTCTAACTCTAGTGAAGCTAGACAGACCTGTATCCAGTTGGCACGACACCAACATTAGGGCCGTATGTGGGAAGAACTAAGGATGTTAACACCCTCCAGAAACCAATCATCAACTATGGGTGGCGAAGACTATTTTGTCTGACATGAAAGGATGGAGAGACACCAATGAGAAAATGAGCGGCTGATGCAGACTTTGCTCCACTAAACGAAACAACTAAGAGAAGAGAACGAAGAGTTGTAGGCTCAAATGTCAACAGTGGGTCCCTCTCAAATTTGGCACACTCAAAGCCGACAAACAGCCTCAAGACGAACTATTAAGGCATCTTTCTCTAGGGGCTTAGAGTTCTCTTCTGGTAGCTACTTGAGATGATCCAAGAAGGAGTCTTCACCAGCTCATCAAACGCAACCGGGAGAATGCACTAGCTCTACCCAAGCATCAAGGAAGAGGAGGTATGACAAAGGATCACATTTGTCTGACACAAAGAGAGCTCGATTGGGACCTCAAGCACCAAGCATGGAAGGGCAACCACACATGTCAAAGACCCTAAGGGCACACTTGGGACAGCCAGCTGCAGTGACTACATTCAGATGACCTTCTCAATCACCAAGGCAGCAGTAGGTAGAAGCACTAGTGACGCGAGCCCCGCCTAACTCTATCAGTCGATAGTTGGACGACATGCTCTCCACACTGTTCGATCCCCCATATTATTAACTACGAACTGCCTAGAGGGGTCGTAGTGCCCAATTTCACAATGTACGATGGAACCAGCGACCTGTTTGATCACACCATGCACTTCAAGCAACTCATGACCCTCGACATAGGGAATAATGCACTAATATGCAAGGTTTTTCCGGCTAGCTTACATGGCCAAGCTTTTTCCTAGTTCTATTGCCTCTTGTAGAATTCCGGCCAGCTTATGTTCCACTCACCAAAAACAGAATATAAGCACCCTTCAAAACATCAAGTTACAGGAAAATGAGACATTAAGGGATTTCATGAAATGGTTTAGGCAAGCAATGCTTCAAGTTGAATCCTGTAGTATGGGCATCATCTTACAAATCTTTAAGCAAAGCATCAACCCTAGTGCGCCATTTTTCGAGTCTTTCGCGAAGAAGTCGCTTACAACAATGGATGACCTATTCAGGCGAGCGGACAAGTATTCAATGCTCGAAGATGATGTCTGAGCAACCTCTCAACAAGTCTTGCTCACTAATCATTCGACCAAGAATGATAAAACGGGAAGTTCCAAGCCCTCAAACCAATTGAGACAAAGTAACAAGAGGCGAGATGATCGACAATAATAGCAAGTGAGTCTCACCCCCCTAAGCATCTCCTATGAGAGACTCCTCCCACAAATCTATGACTTATCGGACTTTAGATGGCCAAATCCAATCAAGACAACTCTGACTAGATGGGACCAAAACAGAAAGTGTTCCTACTATAAGGATCACAACCACACCATTGAACAATGCAAGAGTTTGCATTACTTGGTGGAGAAACTTATCAAAGTTAGGCACCTTAAGTAGTACGTTCGCATAACCAACAGACAAAGAAAGAAGACACTAGAAGCCGCCATCCAAGCCCCTGCATCTCTAACAACTCCTAGAGCTGTCATTAACTATATACACAGAGGTCTAATAGATGATAAACATAGTTCTAGGTGGCAAAGGCGAAGGTTACTCTGTGCGGCTTTTGTAAAAGAACGGATTAACTCCATTCAGCATCTTCGTAAAAGGAAGTGGGCATCTAGTCGATAACACAATCACATTCTTTCCAATAGATGTCAATAAGGTGTTGCAACCACACGAAAACTCTCTGATCCTTACATTGTAGGTGGGCGGAATTGACATGCGGAGAATCCTAGTTGATCAAGACAATTTAGCTGACCTCTTGAAAATGTCGACTTAAATGCAAATGGGCTACTCGTCATTTGCCCTAAAAGATCCAAGATGTCTGTTGTCTGAATTTAATGGAGCTACAATAATCTCCCTGGGTGATGTTGTGTTTCCCGTCCAAGCCGACTCAGTCACATTGAGCGTGTAGTTCTCGGTGGTCAAGGATTTGTCTCTATATAATGACATTATATGACGTACATGGCTTCACAAAATGAAAGTCATTCCTTTTACGTACCATCAAATGGTGAGTTACCTCATAGAAGAGGGACAAGTCGATCTCCTTAGCAACCAGCTAGCCACAGGACAATGTTATCAAGTAGAGTTATAGTCTAGACATCTGACTAGCAAGGAGTCGCATCTAGAGCCATCAAACGCAAGGGAACAATAACAACTACTAAGTCCAGCAGAGAAAGATCCATCTGCGGCTGATCCACTCCAACCACTGCCCTTCTCACACGGCATGGATCAAATCACCTACACCAATTCCCTGCTCATGTAAGATGAATGTGAACTGCTAGAGAGTATGTTTTAGTGCAATAAGAACATCTTTGCCTGGACTAACTTGGACATGTCGGGAATCCATCCGGTCGTGGCCTCCCACAAGCTCAACATCTCACCCACCTCACAACTTGTCCGACAAAAGATTCGACGTTTTCATCCGGATTAAACAAAAAATCATCCAGATAGAAATTGACAAACTATTGGCTATTGGATTCATCAGAGAAGTCAAATATTTGGATTGGTTGGTGAATGTGGTGGTAGTCCCGAATAAAGATGGAAAGTGGTGGGTTTGGGTTGATTACACCAACCTGAATGATGTTTGCCCAAAGGATAACCTTTGTCACCACAAGGATTGTACTGTTAGAGTCATGTTGTTTGGACTCAAGAATGCCAACGCTACCTACCAGAGACTCATGACAAAAATATTTAAGCCCTAATCGATCAAATAATGGAAGTTTAAATTAACGACATTATTGTAAAGAGTGAAACTCGAGCTGAGCATATCCAGCACTTGGAAGAAGCATTCCGTCTAATGTGGGCATATAACATGAAGCTCAATCTAGCTAAGTGTGCCTTCAATATCAGTGCAGGGAAGTTTCTAGGGTTTATGGTAACTCAAAGAGGAATTAAAGTTAATCCAACTCAAGTGAAAACCATCCTCAAAACACCCGCTCCAAACAACAAAAAGGAATTGCAATGTCTCACAGGTCATCTCGCATCTTTGGGTCGTTTCATAGCTCGTTCCATAGATAAGTTAAGACTTTTCTTCCTCACACTTAAGGAGGCAAGCACGTTCAGCTAGACAAACGAGTGTAAGTAGGCATTTGAAGAAATCAAGCGCTACCTCAATAAACCACCCATTCTAAGCAACCCTAAGTTTGGCGAAGAACTCTAAATGTATCTAGTCATATCTAACTGTGTTGTTAGCGCTGTCCTGTTTTAGTATATACGAGATAGGGAGTAGAGACTCATCTATTATGTGAACAAAGTAATTATGGATGTTGAGACTTGGTATTCCCTAGTAAAGCAAACTGCTCTAGCACTAAAAAGTGTCACTTGAAAGCTCTACCCATACTTCCAACCTCAACAAGTGATCGTACTTACAAACCAACTGCTTATAGTCACCTTGCACCAGTCGAACCTATCCGGACGAATGTTGAAATGGGCAATCGAGTTGAGTGAGTATGAGATCAAGTATCAGCCACGATTATTTTTAAATGGGCCGATTATAGTCGACTTTATAGCTAAACTCCCTAAAAAACAAACACATCCAATCGACTACCCTAGAAAGCAATGGTGGACACTTCATGTAAACGGAGCATCCAGGGTGTCTGGATTCGAAGTAAGTTTGATCCTACAGTCACCAACTGGGGAACTAATAGAGCAAGCTATCTGTCTAAGCTTTTCTGCCTCCAACAATGAAGCATAATATGAAACTGTCCTAGTTGGGTTAGATCTCGCCCTAATTTTAGCTTCAACCAAGAAATTAGAAGCGACTCTCAAATAATTGTCAAGCAGATCCAACGAGAATACGAAGCAAATGATGAATGTATGGCCCGATACATCGTCATAGTGGAAGAACACCTAAAAAAACTAGACGAGTGGATCATCAGACGGGGGCCACGAGAATTGAACAGAAGGGCCGATACACTAGCCAAAATAGTTGTCACTCACCCCATAAATGAGATGATAATGTTGCCCATCTACATCAAAGTTGTGCCTTCAATCAATCCTGAGCCAGTATGCAACACTAGTTAAGTAAACTCAAGATGGATGCTCGACATCATAAAATACCTCAAGATAGGGAAAGTACCAGAAGACGGGAAGCAAGCACACAAACTCTACATACAAGCAGTATGCTTCACTTTAATAAATGATCAAATTTATAAACGATCATTTGGAGGCTCATACGTAAAGTGTTTGAGCGAGCCAAAGGCCAAGTATGTCTTAGTCGAACTCCATGAGGGCATATGCCACAATTACCTAGGTGGATGAACTTTGGAACACTATGCCTACACACAAGGATACTATTGGCCCACCATGAAGCAAGGCATTGAAAGTTATGTCAAAATATGCGATCGGTATCAACAACAAGCTCCCATTCTTTGTGTACCTTCGGAAGCCCTCACCTCGATCACAAGTCCTTGGTCGTTTGCACAATAGGGGATGGACAAAGTTGACTCCTTGCCTATCTGATTCATCTCCTCTCAATGGTCCCTGACAGTGGTGCCATTTGATTCGTGTCCAGCTGGTGTCCCTTGATTGTGGTCCTCAGGAAGTAATCAACAAAATTTATAACCTATTACACCATGTACTAGGATAGCCTTAGCTAGCATAGCATAGTGGCTCTAGGGTGGTTCACTGGGATGAGTTTTCACTTCACAATTGATATTAATTCAAAGATGAATTGGTGCCTTTTCATTTCAAGGTTAGCTTTAAAAGAAAACATAAAGATGTTTAAATAAAAAAGGTTTGGTTTTAAACTAACCAAAAATAGTAACTGATTTTACTTACAAAGAAAAGTGTTTCTTGGAGTTTAGATCACTAGGCTCAGATTCCTCATACAAAAATGAGAGTTCCGGTCACGTGTTTATTTTCCTCACGTTAGAGAATTAACATATAGTTAATTCTCTAACCGGTGCGGTACAGATGCTTCCCATTAATGGTTTCAAACACTAAATCTCTCTCACTGATGCAACTTGCAATGGCTCGTGCCTCTCACCTAGCATTTGCCATTCAAGGTGATCTTTAACCTTGGATTACCCGTCTCAAGCTCGCAAGAGATAACTAATGGATGTCTCTGTGGAGTCCAAAAGCTTACCAAGTGTTGGCTATTCTAGAAAATCCTACCTTCAAACCACCTCCCAAAGGCTCGCAAGAGATAAACAAGTGCATCTCAATGGATGAAGATCACTTGCCTTACCAAGTGTTGGCCTAGATGATTTAAAGGCGTTTTAAGTTAATTAAAAAGATAAAAACCATTAACGGGTCACACTTTCTCTTCATTAAAAACTAAAACAACAAAACTTCCAATTTATGCATGAAGAAACTTACCCGACTTTCTTTACTCCAAGAGACGAAGAGCCTAGCCTCTCATCCTCAGAGGAAAAATCCTCAGAGTTTAATTGGCTAGAAAGAAAACAAAGGAGAAAACAAAAATATGAAGGAAGAACAGAGCAAGTGCTCTATTCGCTGATTACATATATGATGGATATATGATGGCTCCCTATGTAAAGGAGATTACAAACTATATATAAGAGGTTATTCACCCCTTGTTCTTACTTAAAGACTAAGGAATCCTATGATAGGTGGATTATAAGGAAAGTTTAGAGATTTAGACACCAAATATCTAAAGCAAAATATCCCAAAATATCGGTCGAAAATATCTCAAGATGTCGGTCGGAAATATCAGGAAGCTTCAGGATAACACCGCGGCACTGTATACTGAGAGAAAAACTCTCCGGGTAAGCGCTATCAGAAGATCCGGATATGTATATCCGGAGAAGTTGAAACGTCCTCCTTTCCCATCCGGCTGTGAGATATCCGGATGTAATATGTCGACGCACGGAACGTCCTCCTTTCCCATCCGGATGTGAGATATCCCGGATGAGGTGGAATGATAGCCGGATAGAATTCTTCCCCGTGTACAAGGTGTAGGGACCCTTCTCCCAGACGACACGGAGTGCGCAAGGATATCTGGATCAATTCCATCCGGATTCCCTCAGGGAGAAGCACACGGCACTCGTGAACATCACACCCGGACGATAGCATATCCTATCCGATATGTTGTCCGGATCATTGAACTGTCTGGACATCTTTTACTCCTTGCGTTTCGGATTTGCTTATGGCAAAGGACTTCAAAGCTTTGGTTCTTCATGTTTCTAAGTTTTCCATTGCTTTGCCATGGATTCCAAAGAACTTTCCTCAATCTCTGATTGTTTTGGTGATCAAAAAGCTATCAAAACACCAAAACTTAACACAATTTGATTAGAATTGATTGCAAGGGTCCTTAATATGTTAATTGGGTTAAAAGGTGATAACTACTACTCAAAAGTGTTTAAAAGAGTTAATTACAAGCTATCAAATAACACTTTTTGAGTGGTAATCACTATTGGAACAACATAAAATAAGTTTTTGCTCGTTGCAACTAATTAATTTAGCAAGTGGGTGGAGGTAGAAGCCTATGTTAGTATTCAAGATAAAGACATCTCCAAGTTTGTCTGGAAAAATATTGTATGTTGATTCAAAATTCCACAAACAATTGTTACAGATAATGGGCCCTAATTTGACAACACCATATTTCAAACACTTTACTTAGAGTTAAACATCAAGAATTTGTACTCAACACCCCACAATCCACAAAGCAATGGACAAACGGAGGCAACAAATAAAACCTTATTGGATACATTAAAGGAAATGTTGGTATAAGCAAAAGGAAAATGAGAAGATGAGTTGTCCGGAGTCTTATAGGCCTACTGACAACATCCAGACGGCTAATGGGAGCCACTCTTTTCACCATTGCTTATGGGATGGAAGCCATTATTCCAATTGAAATTTCCATGCCTAATGCCAAAATAGTCGTGCAAGATCAAAGGGATAACGATAAAAAAACTCATAAGACAACTGGATTGGGCAAACGAAAAGCGAGGAGATGCAACTATTCGGATAGCTTCTTACCATTAGAGGGTAATCGCTCAGTACAATAAAAGTGCAGGACTACAGTTTTTTCGACTAAGATCTTTGGTCCTCGGAAGAGTTTTCGAAAAGACAATTGAAGTGGGAATCGGAAAGTTACAAACTAATTGGGAAGGACCTTATGTTATAATTAAGACAGGAGACTCAAAGGCATGCCATCTCCATACACTAGACGACGTACCCCTACTTTGCCCATAGAACATAATCAACTTAAAACAATATTATCAATAAAAGTTGCTTATGAAAACAGTGTAGCAAGAACAAACAGCTAAAGAAAACACACTTGAATAAAAATTAATAAGTGCAGTCATATTGAAGAAAAAAAAAACTCAAAAAAGCATGCATTGTATGTACAAATATGAAAGTCTAGGCTATAACTAGCCAAAATAAAAAAAAATGAAAAAAAAAATGAAGGAGAAGTCAAGTTTTCTTGCCATGAGAGTTGTCTTCAATGGAAGGACCACCTCCTGGAGCATGTCCATCACCTTGTGCAGGCCCATCTCCTTGGGCAAGGCAACCCAAAAACTCATCCTCTTCATCATCAAAAGGAAAGCTGAGAGTATCGTTGGTAAAGCCATGCTTCTTTATATAACACCGATAGCCATAGAAGAACATGTCATTCACCTGTTTTAGTAGTCTGTTTCTAGATCTTCCTTCTTACTGACAAACCCTGCTCAAAGATCTTGTAGCTCCCGCCTCAGTCGGGTAGTTTTCTCATTTTCACTTGCCATAGTCGCCTTCTCCTCAACCAACTGGCGAGCCTTAGCCTGAGATGCTTCATTTTCCTCCTCGGCCTTTTTCAACAGACAGGCACCCTCCTCAACCTACTTCCGGGTAGCAACATCTCACTCCTTTCCATCTCCAAGTTGGCTAGAAGCTCCTCGTTTTCGTCCATGTTATGAGCAATATATGTCCTCATGGTTTCGAATGCTTCCAATCGCTAAAAGAGGTGCACCGCTGCTACATAAGGTTACGAACTCCATTTGCCACCCAGGGGCAACAAAGATCATAATGAAACAAAATACTAAAAGAAAAACGAGAAAAGTCAAAAGTGAAAAAGAGGGAGACGACTTACCAATTCTGTTGCCTCAAAAGTTGTGTAGTCTTTCATACGAATTATGTGGGTAATGGCAATGTCTGGAGTACCGTAAAGAATTTGTGCCATGAAAGATTGACTAGGGTCTTCATCCACCTCGACCGGGATTCGCTGCATAGCCAAAAAAAGAACCCTCATGTCCTGCACTAGAGGCTCCCTTTAGATGAAGGAGGAGATATGACTCAGAAATTCAAACACCTCCTCCTAGTTGGGGACATAGGTTGGCTTTGGACGAAGAGGATAAGAATTCGGACACTCGAATAAGTTCTTACTAATGTTTCCCAAGATGACAAAGGGTTTTCTCATCTCGTGATAGGAAATGTCGTCAACAAAGGAAGGTTTCTCATTTGGATCTGAAGTGACGGTTACAACAGGAGTCGGCGGTGTTGTCTTAGACGGAGAATCTAGACTGGGTATTAAAAAAGCTTTGTTTGAAGGAAAGAGATCGATAGCAATGGATTCGGACTGGCGTTTACGTTGCCTCTAGCGAAATCTTGTTCTTAAGTTAGAGGTCATCTTCTTTCTTCCTCTTCCTCACAAATAATAGGAGGCACCAACCGGTTTTCCCCTGCTTCTACTTCTTCTTTGGAAGATGAAAAAAACAAAGAAAATGAAGATGACGAAATAGACGATGAAAACAAAGTGTCAGGAGGCGAAGTTCTCATCTTTTGGACGAGACGAGAGACAAACTTCTTCTTCTTCTAGGTAGGAGGATAAACAATGGGGTTGGAAGTCAGATGACTAGCAGTTGAAGCTTGCCTCAATGTTCCCTCTTGGCACTTCTTTTCTTATTCCTTCAGACAAGCCCGACGTGCTTTAAAATCCACCAAATGAACAACCTCATAGAAAGGCAAATCCTTCAACACGAAATGTTCGCCGAGTACTAGAGACAGAGGAACTAGCCGGAAAAATACCGAGATGATAAACGGCTTGGGATTTTAGATCAGCGCCTACATGTTCTTGTTCGATAGGAGAATGCTATGAACCTATTCAGCAGCGTCTATTTCGAACAACTTGTTAAGATGGGCGAATGAAGCCTTCTCCACTCACTCTACATGACGTCCTCGCCTCTTCTTACCTGCATCAGACAAACATAAAGATCATGAGCAGATTAACAAAAAGGAGGAAATAATAGCAAAACGAAATGAAAGTGATAAAAGCATAGTCTATTTAGAATATTCAACGAGCACCGTGGAGAAAAAACTTTGTCTGGACCCTCAGACGAACCGCTTCAAGGGTTAGACACCAAAATATGCCCCGTAGACCAGCTTTTGATCAAGTCCAAAAGATTGGTCACCAACTTGAGGGAAGGAATGTGGGCGACAAGTTGAACCTCTCATTTTGGCTCATCTTGATAGTATAGAAGAATAAGACTTCTAGTAGGAAAAGATATAGTTGGAAGAGCATGTCCAATACACCACACCCCATTAGTATTCGGAAGATATTCGGCTGAAAAAATACCGAAGGGATTTGTGTGAAGTGAAGCAATTGTTTAAAGAGATAAGGAAGTGGGATATAGAGCCCTATAACAAACTACTCCTTAGTAAAGTATATCATATTATTCGAAAGGTCAACGGATGATAGAGCCTCGCCACCTATTAGCTGAATTGGGATGGTATCCAAAATATGACAACGAGCCCAGAATTCTAGCTCTGACAGGACACCAATTAGACGGTCCGGTCTGAGACACCTGGCTCTAGTATTTTTCTATCCACCTAGTTGAGGCCTTTCGCTGGTAGAAGTAACTCTCTATTCATTAGACTAAGTGGATTTGGGCCATGTGAAAACCTACGCTCATCAAAATAGTTATCATAACCAATCACTCGATCCATCCGTTGTTCGACGTTACCTCAACAATATATAAATAAACCTAGACGGACTATACTTTGAGTCTAGACAAATTTAGCTACAAAAACTTGTAAAACAAGCTCTTTCTCCAACTGTAGATGAAAAATTGCACACATCACATCATCGCGACAACAATGAAAAGCGTGAGGCGACACACAAATACAATGACGACACAGGAACGAGCAGGGAGACCGAAAAGCCCTAAATTTGGACATCAATATATCTATTTCCTCCCCAAACAAACAATAGAAGTGAGCATGGAGATTGAAAAAACCTAATATCTAGACATCGATATGTCCATTTTCTCTCTAAACAAACAAGACCAACACAATTCGAGAAACAATAACAAACACAATAAATGAACAAATGGGCGATAGAAAACTTACCAAAGTAAGTATTGAAACACTCTTTAACGGAGAAGAGATACTCTAGTAGCAAACCAGTCGATGACACCGATGAAGGCAAAGGGGAGCAACTGGTGGTAAACATAGTGACGGTGAAAAAGCAACGCAGACAAGAGAACGCTAAGTGGGGAAAGCTAGAAAATGAACCAAATAGGTGGAACCTTGCTATTTATAGAGAACAAAAACCTAGGCAACCTAAGAGACACACTGTCTAGCAACACTTACCAAGATTAGTGAATGGACATGCCACTTGATAGTCAGTCTCGATCGATGTGACCCATCATTAAAGCACCAAATGACACGCATCCTTTGGCACACAAAAACTTGAAAAAACAGATAATTCATCCTACCCCAGCCCATCAGCTACCCTACCAGGTAGAGACAGACGAATTAGGGGGCCATTGTGAGAAGTTTCGCTCCACGTGTCTTTTCCAAGCTCAAGGCCGTTTGGTTGTTCAAAGTAAGCAGATAATTCGTCTAGACCAAGATAAGCTTCGTCTGGCACAAGAAGAGAGATAGATTTCCTTTTTCCCTAATGCCAAACGGAATGGACAGACCAAGGCGACTGAGACTTCCAAACTGACAAATCAACCCAGCCAGAAATTTCAGGCATTGGATAGATGATTAATAAGACCCAATGCCTGAGCAACAATCTAGACAACATTTACACTCAAAAATTAATTTCAATCAGTCGTTACTTGCAATCAGCGATGTTGACAAACATAAATGCACAATCAACAACATGGTCCGAGTTTTTTGCATGACAGCCAACAAATAACGTCAATTAGCAGCTCTTGTTTGGTATGATTACCCAATTCGTGCTAAGATGATGACGTTGACTACCTTATTAAGGCATAGTATCCGCCACAACGGCCATCATTAGCGTAAGAAAGACATGAATGCACAATCAAGACTATGTCGATGGCACCATATGTCCTATAAAAACCCCTCTAGAAGCATGAAAAAGGTATGTGTGCACATAACCATTCAGAATAGTTAGATTCACTATTGTTAGTTTCTAACTTAAGCTTCGGAGGGGCATGCCAAGACCACCTATCCGAACATTCTTTTGTGCAAGAAAGAAGTCCGTTTAGACGGACCTGTATCCAGTTGGCACGACATCAACAAACCTCACTTACATACCGCCAATTGATTCGTGCCTAATTGGTGTCTCAGTTGATTCGTGTCCAGTTGGTGCTCCTTGATTGAGGAAGTAATCAACAAAATTTATAACCTATTACACCATATACTAGGGTAGCAAAGACAAAGCTACTATAGCATAGTGGCTCTAGGATCATTCATTGGGATGGGTTTTCACTTCACAAATGATATTAATTCAAAGCTGAATTGGTGCCTTTTCATTTCAAGGTTAGCTTTAAAAGAAAACATAAAGATGTTTGAAAAATGATTGGTTTTAAGCTAACCAAAAATAGTAATTGATTTTACTTACAAAGAAAAGTGTTTCTTGGAGTTTCAGATCACTAGGCTCAGATTCCTCATACAAAAAGGGAGTTCCGGTCACTTGTTTCTTTTTCTCGCATTAGAGAATTAACATATAGTTCCTTCTCCAACCGGTGTTGTACAGATGCTTCCCATTAATGAGTTCAAACACTAAATCCCTCTCACTGATGTACCTTGCAATGGCTCATACCTCTCACCTAGTACTTGCCATTCAAGGTGATCTTTAACCTTGGATTACCCGTCAAAAGCTCGTAAGAGATAACTAATGGATGTCTCCTTGGAGTCCAAAAGCTTACCAAGTGTTGGCAATTCTAAAAAATCCTACCTTCAAGTCACCTCCCAAAGGCTCGCAAGGGGTAAACTAGTGTATCTCCATGGACGGAGATCACTTGCCTTACCAAGTGTTGGCCCAGGTGATTTAAAGGCGTTTTAAGTTAACTAAAAAGATAAAAACCATTAACGGGTCACTCTTTCTCTTCATTAAAAACTAAAACAACAAAACTTCCAATTTATGCATGAGGAAACTTACCTGGCTTTCTTCACTCCAAGAGACAAAGAGCCTAGCCACTCATCCTCTGAGGAAAAATCCTCAGAGAATGTTTGGCTAGAAAGAAAACTAACGAGAAAACAAGAATATAAAGAAGAAACAGAGCAAGTGCTCTGTTCGTCGATTTCACATATATTATATATCTATATATGATGGATCTCCTGGAAAAAGCTCCCCAAGAGTCCCCACTGGAACAAGCTCCTCCGAGAGTCCCCCCTGGAACAA